>NC_083571.1:118550841-118673341 GCF_027579695.1 Neoarius graeffei | reverse complement strand
GGATGCTACTTTATTGCAGGACACTATATGCATACTTATTCTTACCAAGGGGTACTTTTGTGTAGCCAGTCCACCTACCAGCATGTTTGTAGGAGAACCTAGAGGAAACCTGACACGGGGAGAACATGTGAAGCTCCGCACAGACAATAGAAGTCAGGGGACAGCAGTAGCCAGAGTAAGGAAAACAGGAAGTAAACAAGAAACAAAAAAAGTTACTCATTACAAGTATGCTAAATAGCCATTTAGCATACTTGTATGCTAAATAGCCAGCTGCTTAGACAACCGACCGGTATCACTTCTCTCATTTCTTTTTAAAAATCTTGAATGCACTGTCTACAACCAGCTGTCCCTGTCTCACCCAGAATAACCTCCAAGACCTTAACCTGTCTAGCTTCAAAGTGGAACATTCCATAGAAACTGCCCTTGTGGCCGTAATTGAGAATATCCATGCTGCTAGATCAGCCAGACTGTCATTAGTCCTCTTCCACCTTGACCTTTTGACACAGTCAAGTATAAGACTCTTGTCCATCCTCATCAGTCTTGGAATTCATGGCACAGCATGACAATGGTTTGCTCCACTGGTGTCCCACAAGGCTCAGTCCTTGGTCCTCTTCTGTTCTTCCTCTATATCCGATCTTTTGATGAGGTCATATCCTCACCTGGGTCTTAATATCACTTCTATGTGGTTGACACTGAACATATCATCACCTCACCTGTCTGGCAGCTCATCAGGTGAGACTTAATCCCAGCAAAACTGAGCTGCTGTTCATCCCTTATGATGCATCCTTATTTCCGGGTCTTGTGATCTCCCTGGCAACTCTCAGATCTCACCTTCTGTCACTGCTCGCAATCATGGACAATTAGCTGTCCTTCTCTTCTAACACTGCTCAACTGACATGCTCATGCTGATTTCTCCTTTACAACATCAGAAGGATCCCTCCATTTCTATCCACAGAGACCACTCAGGTGTTTGTTCAGTCCCTTGTCATTCCGAGACTAGATGAGTGCAACTTGCTCCTAGCAGATCTGCCTCTGAGCACCATTCGACCTCTGCAACTGATCCAGAATTTAACTGCACAACCTGTTTTTGACCTTCTCAAAGTTCTTCTACACCACGCCATTGGAGTTCCTGTAGTTGCCCTTCCTGTAGTTGCTCACATCAGATTTAAAACACTGATGCTTGCTAACAAAAGCACAAACAATCCCACACCCAACGACCTCAAAGCATTTATCACACCCTGCTCTGCACCATGCTCCCACTTATCCTGGAGCGCTGCTCAATGGACCCACCATCTGTCAGGGTACAAGGAAGGCATGCATCAAGACTCTTCTCTGATCTGGCGACTAGATGGTGGAATGAACTTCTTCTAGATGTACGAACAGCTTAGTGACTGGCTGTCTTCAAGCAACTAAAGACCTACCTCTTCATGATATACTTAAATTAGCACTTTGTTATTTTAAAAAAATATATTGTTGTCTTGGGTCTTATTCCCTCCCCAACAGGGTTTTAGATTGATAGTACTCTTAGTTGGTACTCATCTCTTTTTTGTGGCATGTGTAAGAGAGAGAGAGATTCTTTCCCCAAACCAACATAGCAGAATACAGTGCCTTGAAAAAGTATTCATACCCCTTGAACTTTTTCACATTTTCCACCTTACAACCATGAACTTAAAAGTTTTTTTATTGAGATTTTATGTGATAGACCAACACAGAGTAGCACATAATTGTGAAGTGAAACGAAAATGATAAATGGTCTTCAAAATTTTAAACAAATAAAAATCTGAAAAATGTGGTGTGCATTAGTATTCAGCCCCCGGTACTCTGATACCTCTAAATACAATCCAGTGCAATCAATTGCCTTCAGAAGTCATCTAATTAGTTAATAGAGTCCTACTGTGTGTAATTTACTCTCAGCATAAATACACTTGTTCTGTGAAGGCCTCAGTGGTTTGTTAGAGAACACTGAAGAACAAACAGCATCATGAAGACCAAAGAACACACCAGACAGGTCAGGGATAAAGTTCTGGAGAAGTTTAAAGCAGGGTTAGGTTATAAAAAAATATCCCAAGCTCTGAACATCTCAAAAAGCACTGTTCAATCCATCATTCAAAAATGGAAAAAGTATGGCACAACTGCAAACCTACCAAGACATGGCCGTCCACCTAAACTGACAGAGCGAGCAAGGAGAGCACTGGTCAGAGAAGCAGCCAAGAGGCCCATGATCACTCTGGAGGAGCTGCAGAAATCCACAGCTCAGGTGGGAGAATCTGTGCACAGGACAACTATAAGTCATACACTCCACAAATCTGGCCTTTTTGGAAGAGTGGCAAGAAGAAAGCCATTGTTGAAAGACAGGCATAAGAAGTCCCGTTTGCAGTTTGCCAGAAGCCATGTAGGGGACACAGCAAACATGTGGAAGAAGGTGCTTTGGTCAGATGAGACCAAAGTTGAACTTTTTGGCCTAAATGCAAAGCGCTATGTGTGGCGGAAAACTAACACTGCTCATCACCCTGCACACACCATCCCCACTGTGAAACATGGTGGTGGCAGCATCATGCTATGGGGATGCTTTTCTTCAGCAGGGACAGGGAAGCTGGTCAGAGTTGATGGGAAGATGGATGGAGTTAAATACAGGGCAATCCTGGAAGAAAACCTGTTGGAGGCTGCAAAAGACTTGAGACTGGGAAGGAGATTCACCTTCCAGCAAGACAATGACCCTAAACATACAGCCAGAGCTACAATGGAATGGTTTAGATCAAAGAATATTCATGTGTTAGAATGGCCCAGTCAAAGTCCAGACCTAAATCCCATTGAGCATCTGTGGCAAGACTTGAAAATTGCTGTTCACAGACGCTCTCCATCCAATCTGGCTGAGCTTGAGCTATTTTGCAAAGAAGAATGGGCAAAAATTTCAGTGTCTAGACGTGCAAAGCTGGTAGAGACATACCACAAAAGACTCGCAGCTGTAATTGCAGCAAAAGGTGGCTCTACAAAGTATTGATGCAGGGGGGCTGAATACTAATGCACATCACATTTTTCAGATTTTTATTTGTTTAAAATTTTGAAGACCATTTATCATTTTCGTTTCACTTCACAATTCTGTGCTACTCTGTGTTGGTCTATCACATAAAATCTCAATAAAAAACTTTTAAGTTCGTGGCTGTAAGGTGGAAAAATGTGAAAAAGTTCAAGGGGTATGAATACTTTTTCAAGGCACTGTATTTGATCTCTTTTCTGTCTTTTGCCAGTGTGTTGAGAGACACATTCTCAGATCCACACGTCTGTCATTCCATTCACTCAAACACTGATAAATCTTTCAGAGCTGAGTCTTATGAAAATTAGATATCATTTTTTTGTTCTGTTTTAAATTTTTACTAAAGCTGAAGTGATAATACATTTTCCAATCAGAAATTTAAAACATGTAAACAATGGTGATGATCAAATCAGGCAACTATAAACTCATGTTTGTGCAACTAGGAATTGGATTTCAAGTTTGTAAATTTGAATTGATTTTTACTTTTTCCCCAACGGTTGATCAGCTAAATTACAGCAAATTAATCTCAAGGTCAATGTCAAGTTTTTTTTTTTTTGTAATTTCAACCATATACAGTTGGTACAGTACACAGTTAAAATGAAAAAACGTTTCTCCAGGACCATGGGGCTCCATTAAACAAACATCGCAGGACTGCAAATCTACAAATACAACATAAAGTGCAAAAGTGCAGCGAATGCAGACATTGCCGTCAGTAAACTATACACAACATAAAGTGCAAACAACAAAGACTGTGCAAAGACAATTAGCACACCAGGGCCAACCAGTAGCTTTTACTGTTAATGTGCAGAAATTGAGGTAGCATATGTAAAATAAACAAATGAACAAACAAACAAACAAACAAATAAATAATCTGCGCATGTTTGTGTTTCCTAAGTGTTAGGATGCGGCACTGTATAAATGCAAAAACTGAATGAATAAAATATTCAATTTTAAATTGAATCCAGCTTAAAAGCATTACATACAAATTTAAATTACGGTTTACAAATTGAACGTAATTTTATGCAACTTCAAAAACTGATATACTATTTTTAAAAAATAAAGAAATTCTGAGACAGAAAAACAGAAATAATAGGAGCACAGATAAAAATTGAAAGATTAGCTTGATGAAACAAATTGTGAATAAAAGACTGTGTAAATCTGTGACCGTCTCATTCCCTCCATGTTTTATGTACAATTTTATCAGTGACATTTAGTGAATTTTATTACATTGTGTGGATCAGTGACACACAATACACAGTCGTAGATAGGATTACATAAAGCAGAGATGGTTGACAGTACAAAGTAAATGCACAGAACAAACAGAGCATCACTGGGATGAGCTTGGTGTCATAACATGCAAAAGTTCAGCAGAACTGTGCAGCGCTTCTGCAAGAAAGTGTCCTTCATGGAAGGAAGAATGACCCCAGTATGTGTTCTACGTTGTATGGTCTTGCATGACCAAGATGTTGCAAGTTCCCTTCCAGACATTCTCTGTAAAATGTAACATGTCGTGTTATGTTAGAGGAGACATTTGATCTTCTGAGTCTGACGAAATGATGCTGCTGGTATCTTTTGGAAAGGCAGGTGGTCTTGAAGGTCCAGGTGACATCCTCATTGCATTGTGTAAACCAAGAACCAAGACCCTCCTATAGTCACCAATCATCACTATTTTTGTAACAGTGTAAAGCAGGAGTCAGAAGAATGCAAACAATATCTCATCTCATCTCATCTCATTAACTGTAGCCGCTTTATCCTTCTACAGGGTCGCAGGCAAGCTGGATCCTATCCCAGCTGACTACGGGTGAAAGGCGGGGTTCACCCTGGACAAGTCGCCAGGTCATCACAGGGCTGACACATAGACACAGACAACCATTCACACTCACATTCACACCTACGCTCAATTTAGAGTCACCAGTTAACCTAACCTGCATGTCTTTGGACTGTGGGGGAAACCGGAGCACCCGGAGGAAACCCACGCGGACACGGGGAGAACATGCAAACTCCACACAGAAAGGCCCTCGCCGGCCACAGGGCTCGAACCCAGGACCTTCTTGCTGTGAGGCGACAGCGCTAACCACTACACCACCGTGCCGCCCTGCAAACAATATGTGACTGATAAAAAAAAGAGCTAATTCACATTAATAGGAAAGGAGAAATGAATGCAAAATTAAAAACTGTTTGCTTCCAGTAGCAGTATTAAGCAAATGGGTTATTGTGGTAAAAAGAGAGAGAGAGAGAGAGAGAGAGACTGATGTAATGAACTGTCAAAGAAATTCAAATGCAATAATTGTATATATTACATAGACACGAGTGTTTTAGTGTGAAATACGCCACTGGTATTTTTCATCCGAGCTCCATCCGGGACATGGAGAACCGAAACCGGGACATAAATCTCTATCTGTCACTCGAGAGGAAATCGATGAATTGTTTTGATAAATTTGGGGACTTTTTGTTTGTGAATGTGTCGATATAATAAAAAGAAAATCATACGTTGGCTTGAAGATATGAAGTTTATCTTCTCATGTTGAAAAACTCGCATTTTTCATACGAAATACATCACGGATCTGAGTGACATATTTAAATAATATTGTTTTGCTTTTTTCTGTGGTCTATCAGATATATTCCATTCAGCGAGCATGATACTGAACACGTCAAAGACAAGGAGCTGAATGAAATATATCTGATAGACCACGAAAAAAAGTCAGACATCATTATTATTATTATTATTATTATACATACACACTCTCTTCATATCAGTATTCTCGAAGGCCAGTGCTAACTTACCCATGACTCGGTGCTGTTAATGCGGCAGTGACGTCACCTTCCAGCTGGTGCAGTGTTAGCAAAGGCCAATGCTAACGTGGTTAACCCAAATATTATTATTATTATTATTATTATTATTATTATTATGAAATCAGTACATTTATGTATTAGAGGATCAAGAACACTATTTCGGAAAACAACCAAAGAAACAGTGGACGATTTTAGATTACTTTCTGTCAGAGCTGAGGTTTTGTAATTTTTTTTTTTTATGTTTTAAACTAATTGAGGAATAATTTATGTTGTTTTTATCTTAAATGAAGTAATGCACTGACTGTTAAAAATTTTATAATTATTACTTAGTGTCTCAAAATAATGACTTGGTGTCTTATTATTATTATTATTATTATTATTATTATTATTATTATTATTATTATTTTCCCTGTGTAATTTACTTAGTTACTTTTCAAATCAACATTGACAGCTACCCACAACAGAGCAACCTGGCAGCCAAAATTGTCTCAAAATCTTCCACTTTTAACGAAGCAAACCTGGCAGCCATGTTTGTTTACAAATTGTCACAGTCACTCGCTAACATGGAAGTTTTATGTCTCCGATGTGTCTCTTTTCCAGTTTTTCTATGTCTGTTGGTATGCTTTTCTCTTGAAAATATGTGTGAAGAATATCTAATGAAGTTTTGGTAGCTTTTCAGGTGTTCAGTGCATCTTCAGTTTCAGTTTTCAGTTTATTTATTTAGTGCTTAATTATAGCATAGCTAATCCTAGCGGTAGCACTAGATTAGCCTCGTCTTCTCTCTCTCCTGGCCGACAAAGAAATGGTTCTGTGCATGCGCAGCAGAAAAGTTTTGTAATTGGATCTTCGCATGAGCGCCGATGTGTGACGTTGTGTTGTCTTGACAACATGCAATATTATAACAATATTGCACGGTCATTCTCCATTGGGAAGAGTGGTGTAATATACGGAGGATAAGTGATATGATAACAATATTTCATGCTATCAATAAACCCGCTAGAAGTGAGTAGAACACATTTTTATTCCATGGAAAAAGTGTCCTGTATGTATAACAATTCCTGATATTTCAGTCCTATGACATCACTCCCGGTGTTTTTCCGCTGACTTGATGTGCGTTGTCAAAATAGAGAATTGGTTCAAAATTAAAATTCTTTTGATTAAGTTGTGGCGGCACGGTGGTGTAGTGGTTAGCGGTGTCGCCTCACAGCAAGAAGGTCCGGGTTCGAGCCCCGTGGCCGGCGAGGGCCTTTCTGTGTGGAGTTTGCATGTTCTCCCCGTGTCCGCGTGGGTTTCCTCCGGGTGCTCCGGTTTCCCCCACAGTCCAAAGACATGCAGGTTAGGTTAACTGGTGACTCTAAATTGAGCGTAGGTGTGAATGTGAGTGTGAATGGTTGTCTGTGTCTATGTGTCAGCCCTGTGATGACCTGGCGACTTGTCCAGGGTGAACCCCGCCTTTCGCCCGTAGTCAGCTGGGATAGGATCCAGCTCGCCTGCGACCCTGTAGAACAGGATAAAGCGGCTTGAGATAATGAGATGAGATGAGATGATTAAGTTGTGTATTTTTTGTGGCTGTGTCCATATAATATAAAGAACATTACACAGTGGCGCGAAGAAATGAAGTTTATCTTCTTGTGTTGAAAATATTTTCGCTCCTGCACTTCACTCACTCGTGAATATGTTCACCACTTGAAGAGAAACTTCATATCTTCACGCAATCGTGTAATATCCTCTGTGTAAGTGTCTAGAAACGAATATCCAGTTTCATCTGAAGACAAGTAGTCCATCAGTGAAGAAAGCAGGTTTATAATACACTTTGCACTGCGTGATAATTACACACTTGAATATTTACAGTAATAACATGCTTAGGGCGGCACGGTGGTGTAGTGGTTAGCGCTGTCGCCTCACAGCAAGAAAGTCCTGGGTTCGAGCCCCGGGGCCGGCGAGGGCGTTTCTGTGCGGAGTTTGCATGTTCTCCCCGTGTCCGCGTGGGTTTCCTCCGGGTGCTCCGGTTTCCCCCACAGTCCAAAGACATGCAGGTTAGGTTAACTGGTGACTCTAAATTGAGCGTAGGTGTGAATGTGAGTGTGAATGGTTGTCTGTGTCTATGTGTCAGCCCTGTGATGACCTGGCGACTTGTCCAGGGTGAACCCCGCCTTTCGCCCGTAGTCAGCTGGGATAGGATCCAGCTCGCCTGCGACCCTGTAGAAGGATAAAGCGGCTACAGATAATGAGATGAGATGAGAATAACATGCTTTAGTGTGGAAAAGTTAAAACAGATGAGTGTCATGTATCTCAGTTGTACACAAGCTGCTCAAGTACAATTATTAGATATAATTTCTCTGAGTGCTGTGGGGTGAAAGGTCTGTCCACAGTTTTTCTACACTCATGAAGTTTTGTTTTTTACTCTGTCAAGTTATTTTAGCCACCTGACGAGTCTTATGATGAAGATAATGAACATTTATTGAAAAAGACTCACAAAACACTCAGAAAAGTCCCGTCAAGTTAACTCACTTTAATTAGCTAGCTAATGGTAGCAGTGAATATTATAAACATCTGTGGATATGAGTCAGCCAGGTTGGCATGTTTGAGCTAGTTATCTAATTCTAACAGTGAATGTCATTAGCACATATGGATATGATTTCTCATGGAAATCCTGTTAGGTTAGCATATTTTAACTATCTAGTTAGTGTTAGCAGTGAATATTATTAGGCTACCATATGTGGATATAATTTCCCATGGAATTCTGTCATGTTAGCATGGTAGCAATTAATATTATTAAAGTTAACTTATTTTAAAAACCTGACTAGCCTTATTAGTGAAGATATTGAACATTCATTGAAAAAGACTTAAAAAAAAAAAAAAACCTCTCAAAAGTCCTGTCAGGTTAGCTCACTTTAATTAGCTAGCTAGTGGCAGCAGTGAATATGATAAACATCTGTGGATGTGACTGTCAGCTAGGCTAGCATACTTGAACTAGTTGTCTAATTGTAGTAGTGAGTGTTATTCCTATTTGTGGATATGATTTCCCATGGAATCCTGTCAGATTCGCATGCTTTTACTAGCTAGATAGTGGAAGTGATGAAAGTTATAGAGGATATTACACAGTTGTGCAAAGATATGAAGTTTACCTTTGAGTGGTGAACATATTCACAAATGAGCGACGCGAAGGAGTGAAAATACACTACCGTTCAAAAGTTTGGGGTCACTTTGAAATGTCCTTATTTTTGAAAGAAAAGCACTGTTCTTTTCAATGCAGATCACTTTAAACTAATCAGAAATCCACTCTATACATTGCTAATGTGGTAAATGACTATTCTAGCTGCAAATGTCTGGTTTTTGGTGCAATATCTCCATAGGTGTATAGAGGCCCATTTCCAGCAACTCTCACTCCAGTGTTCTAATGGTACAATGTGTTTGCTCATTGCCTCAGAAGGCTAATGGATGATTAGAAAACCCTTGTACAATCATGTTAGCACAGCTGAAAACAGTTGAGCTCTTTAGAGAAGCTATAAAACTGACCTTCCTTTGAGCAGATTGAGTTTCTGGAGCATCACATTTGTGGGGTCGATTAAATGCTCAAAATGGCCAGAAAAATGTCTCGACTATATTTTCTATTCATTTTACAACTTATGGTGGGAAATAAAAGTGTGACTTTTCATGGAAAACACAAAATTGTCTGGGTGACCCCAAACTTTTGAACGGTAGTGTATTTTCAGCACGAGAAGATAAACTTCATATCTTTGCACCACCATGTAATGCTCTTTATATTATATGGATACATCCACACAAAAATATGCAAGTTAATCAAAAGAATTTAAATTTTGACATATTGGGAATTATTATACATACAGGACACTTTTTCCATGGAATAGAAACGTGTTCTATTCCCTTCTAGCGGGTTTATTGATAGCATGCGATATTGTTATCATATCGCTTATCCTCCGTGTATTACGCCACTCTCTCCAATGGAGAATGAGCGTGCAATATTGTTATAATCTTGCATGTTATCAAGACAACACAATCTCAAACTTCGGAGACATAAAACGTCCATGTTAGAGAGTGACAGTGACAATTTGTAAACAAATATGGCTGCCAGGTTTGCATTGTTAAAAACGGAAGATTTTGAGTTGTCAATGTTGATTTTAAAAGTAACTAAGTAAATTGCACAGGGAAAATAATAATATTCGGCTTGACTATGCTAGCATTGGCCTGCACTAATGCTACACCGGCTGGAAGGTAACTGGACTGCCACACTAACAGCACCAAGTTGCAGGTAAACTAGTGTTGGTCTTCGAGAATGCTGATATGAAGAGAGTGTGTATGTATAATAATAATAATAATATTGGCTGTAGCCCTGTGATGACCTGGTGACTTGTCCAGGGTGTACCCCACCTCTTGCCCATAGTCAGCTGGGATAGGCTCCAGCTTGCCTGCGACCCTGTAGAACAGGATAAGCAGCTACAGATAATGGATGGATGGATATTGGCTGTTTTTTTTGTGGTTTGTCAGATATATTCCATTCATCCATTATGTACTGAATGAGTCGAAGACAAGTAGCTGAATGGAATATATCTGATAGACCATGACAAAAAGCCAGACAACATTATTTAAATATGTCTCTCAGATCTGCGATGCATTTTGGATGAAAAATGTGAGTTTTTCAACACGAGAAGATAAACTTCATATCTTCAAGCCAACGTGTGATTTTATTTTTATTATGTCGACACATTCACAAACAAAAAGTCCCCAAATTTATCAAAACAGTTCATTGATTTCCTCACGAGTGACAGATAGAGATTTATGTCCCGGTTTTGGTTCTCCATGTCCCGGATGGAGCTTGGACGAAAAATACGAGTGGCGTATTTCCCACTAAAGCACTCGTGTCTATAGAATATATATTAACATATGTGGGTATGACTTCTCATGGAAATCCTTTTTAAGTTATTTTAATGGCTAGCATTAGGTTAACTAGCTGGCTAACAAAATCTGTGGAAATTAATGCACATATATGAATGTCAACAGCTCTCTTGCTACTTAAAGACATTCATATATGGACTCTCATTTATGCTCTTGTTTCACTGCATGGATTCAGAGACATTTCCATGTAAGAATGCCGTTCCATGTAAGTGCTGCTGCAGACAGGCCTTATTCCGTGTGTTTTGCTTTACTCTGGAATCTTCCTGAATAACGGCCAAAGTTGTTGTTTTCTCTCCCTGTTCTCTGCCAGGTGCTGATTTCTTTCTTGCTGTCTATCAGCCCTGAAATTCCTGGCATGCTGAGGATAGAATGAGATTTAAATTGGTCCTTTATTTATTTTTGTTTACTACACATTCATTAGTGTGATTCGTGAATCAGTCAGCATTAATTATTCTGAATACATCCCTGCTTGTTGCCTGTTCTTGACTGAATCATTGAGATACAGTAGATTTCATTTGAAATTGCTTTCCATGAGAATGCTGATTAGGAATTCACACGCTGGAGCCCAGGCTCAGATTTTATCAGCGGTATTGTACTGAACAGCTGTTCCTTGTTTTTACTTCTGCTTCCAAGTATGATTTCAACAAACATATTTCACGGCTTTTCCTAAAATTCTTAAACCCTCAAAAGCAAATGGCCCAGTTCCATGAACCACCTTATTCAGGAAATGTAGTAAAATGTTGGTCATTGATTAAATAAGGAAATAAAATATAGTGGATCCAATAATAATAGACATACTATTATTGGTTCCACAACAGCAGAAGCTTTATTCTATTTAATAACTTGTGTGTATGAAGTTCTACAGTGTCGAATTTGATTGATCAGAAGGTGTTGATTAATTTTTTTTAACAGCACCTATGACAGTATTTCAGAAATGACACATTCTACACCATTACATGTAGCTATAAATGGATAAAAATATGTTATCTGTTTTAATAAATAAAACATTTAACTGTCGACAATTTATATTTTAAGAGGAATAAAACACTTAACAAATCAAATTCAGGGTGGTAAACGTGTTGCATCACACCAACCCGTAACTGATTATTTTCCCATGACAGCATGGCTTTTGGGTTTATTTCTTACATACTGCTTCTTGTAATGTATGGTAATACAATACACTTTGCATTTTTGTTGCATTTTCCCAGCATCCTTTTAAGTTGATGCAAAGTCCATCACCGAAGGAGAGGAATATTTTTAAAAGTCATGTGATTTAAGCTGGTTGAGATTTTTTTTAGGTTGAAGGTCATGTGAATATCTTGCAACTGACTCTGCTGTCTCACCGCGTTATTAACCAGCCTCTGTGTTTGCTTTATTCTGCTAATGTGCACTTGAGTGCTCAAAGGAATCTCATGAAAGAAAGAATTCAGACACTGATAAGTCTGGTATGCGATAGTGAGAAGATTATGCAATTATTAGTCTTAATATGTTTGATCTTACTGTAAGAATGGATGTACTTTTTACAGAACTACGGGGTGGAGACTGAAAATCTGAAGACGCTGGTTGGCCGGATGAGAGCAGCATCTAATAACTTGCACAACTGTGCTTCAGAGAGAAGGAGAAGCCCATCGCAAGACAGCAGCGCTTCAAACAAACCACCCAACGAGTTCCTGACAGCAGTAGTGGAGCTGATAGGAGCAGCCAAGGGCATGCTGGCCTGGCTGGACAGGTATGTGAGAAATACTTAACAGTTATTCCATGAAATCGAGTCGTACATGACCTAACAGGCAACAAAGTGCGTAGCACCGAGTTGTCTGTAATCCATGTACGATGAGATTGAGTGGAATAACTGTTTTATTCTATCCACATTCACTGCATTTTGAGAAAGAGAGTTTTTTTATTTTTAGCAAATTCAATAAATAAAAACTTTATACAAAATGTCAGACAAAATCATTTCTGATGAGAATGTAAACAAACCGGTGAAATGACAGGAGCAATTTGTGGAAAATGCGATAATAATAATTCTTGAAAAATAAAAAATATACATTCTTACCATCAAATACTTTTATTCCATAATTTGTTACTTTTTTTTTTTGTATTTTGGGGGGTTTTGTTTTCAAGTAGAGTTTTTATTTCGTCCTCGGTTGGTTCAGTAACACACTCCGCCATTTTGTTTTTCTCTACTCACGGTATATGAACTGATATCCTAGTAATAGAGTAGCCAATCAGAGCGTGTGATTGCTCATATCCAGTGAATGTGGATAGAATAAATATTCTGATATTTAGGCATGCACTGTCTGGTGTGTGCATGCCTAAGATTCACTTGTAGTTCTAATGGTGCAGATAATTTTGTCACTAGAAAGAAAATGTTGAAAAGGTAACAAAGAAGAATGAAGAGCTGAATTCTGAACTGATTCTCTTTTATTGCTGTTGACAGATGCAATGGTCACACTGACTTAACTGTGACTGACACAAATGATAAATGTAGAGGTCACGTCTCCTTTATAGTGGCACTGGGCAAAGCCTCTCTAATTAGATTTATAGGCTCAGAGGCCATGTCTGTGGATGCAGAGGTCACACATCTATCACTGAGGTTGACGAGTACAGAGACCAAGCCTCCTTAGCTGTGTTTAACATAATCCAGATATTCTGTTATAAATATTATTCTATCACACACACACACATCGACAGTGCACTGCTGAAGCAGGAACGCTCCTCTTTGGTACTGATTACCTTTCTGTTCTCTCCTCTGTCAGGACGCCTCTGACAGGCATCAGTGACTTCACTTCCATCAAGAACAGGATCATCCAGCTGTGTTTGGAGCTCACTACGACTGTGCAGAAGGTCTGCAGCCTGCCCTCTCTCTATACACACTGTATACACAAGGACATCTCAAATAGTCTTTAACATGACAACCTCACAAGATAAAATACACTACATGCACTGTATGGACGAAAGTTTCTGGACGCATGGCCATCACACCCTTTTCGAAACCATTGCCACAATGTTGTGATTGCACAATTGTATAATAGAATATTATCTTTGCATGCTGTAGCATTACAGTTTCCCTTCACTGGAACTAAGAGGCCCAAACCTGTTCCAGCATCACAGTGCTCCTGTGCACAAAGTTTATGAAGACATGGTTTGCCAAGGTTGGTGTGGAAGAACTTGAGTGGCCAGCACAGAAGCACAATGCACAGACCTCAATGCCACTGAACACCTTTGGGATGAACTGGAACACTGACTGCACCCCAGGCTTCCTCGCTCAACATCAGTGCCTGATCGCATTAATGCACATCTCCATGTCCATGCGAAAAAAAAAAAATCTAGTGGAAAGACTTCCCAGAAGAGTCGAGGTTATTGCACATATGGATGTGATGGCCAGGTGTCCATAAACTTTTGGCCATATAGTGTATATGCAACAATATTTTTAACGCAGTTTTCCCTACTTTTTAGGGCAATATTTTGAGCAAGTTGATTTTATAAAATATTTTAGTAGTTTCCCTAATAAAACATTGCTGCATTGGGATATGGCACACAGCGTAATCCTGTTTGAAAATGGGAAGTTATAAGCAAACAACATGATGTACCAAACATTGTGATATTGCATTGAACCATAAATATGTATCCTACTGAAACTTCAAATTATTTCCCTGCTCTAAACTCTCTAAACACTGCAACTAACCTGTGCCAAGGTTTCCCAAAAGCATCATAGCACAAATATGTTAAATGGTAGAGCGAGCAGCACAATGAACAATGAACTCCTAGTTAAGATGCTCTTAGCGTTAAGAGGCTTTTGGGAAACTTAGCTCTAGACAGCTGTTTTCCAAACAATGCAAGCATGTAATGATTTCATAAAAGGAACATATTTATAACATTGCCAGCTGGACATTATAATTCCAAAGTCTCAATATTTGGATACATATTGTATATCGTAAAGCTTTAAAGGTGCAATAGGTAAGATTAGCCTTTTTAAAGATCTTTTTTCATGGTTAGATGGATTCAGTATTTGAATGATTCCTGCCCATATTCATGAAGCTCTGCCACCAAGATCTTAGGTGTCTTGTGTAGTGTCTATAAAATGACTGACAGGAGGCGCATCCAAACACAGACAAGCGTTCCAGACTGGAGATCAGATTTCCAAATGGGTTTTAAACCATTGGATTTTTTTTATGTTCTACATACAATGTTTTTCTTTTTTTTTTGTAATTCTATTTGTCTGGTGTTGATGTCTGTTTTGGGTGCTGATGTTTTTTTTTTTTTATCTGTTGCTTTGTATGTTGATTTCTTGTGTGTTATATGTTGTGTGTGGACCCCAGGAAGAATAGCTGATGTCTTTGGCATCAGCTAATGGGGATCCAAATAAAATAAAACAAATAAAACAAATATCTTCCAATCTCAAGCTTGCCTAGTGGTTAGCATGTTCGCCTCGCAACCAGGAGGTTGCGAGTTCTACTTGTGTGTCAGTAATGGCGTTGAGAGCGATAGCTCTAACCAAACTACAAACATGGCTTCTCAGACCTACAATGCCCAAGAAGCACAGCGCACCCTGTCACTGGCTTATTGAAGTCAGCTGTCTCTCATTCACGTCTAATCAGCCATGCTACTTAAACCCCTCTCTCACTGCGAAGTATTGTTCTGAGTTTACCTGGCCATACCAAGCTTTATCTGTTCTGCCTGCTTTCCTGTTTCTTTAACCCTCGCTATTGCTATTTCCCACTACATCTCTAGTCTGTTCTATATTGCTCTGTTTACCGATCAACCGACCCTTGCCTGCCTTTGACTACTCTTCTAGTTTTGCGATTTGGCTATGTCTTCAGTTTGCTTCCTTGTGCTTCCCTGCATATACATCTGTAAGTGCCTGCACCCTGACATTGTGGTTGGGTCATACCAAAGACTATAAAAATGGTACCTGCTACCATCTGGTGAGGCACACCACAATACAGATGCGAATAGGGAGTCAAACTCTCGCGGTTACCAGAGGACCCGCCCCCTACTGAAATCCTTGCTATGTAATGGGTGAGAGGCCGAGGGGTATAGAAATGGAGATTGGTGCCGTCCAGTGTGCCTCAGAAGACTGGTTATTACTGGGATGGGAGACTGCCTGGTTAGACCAGATCCTGGCATGGGAGGGACTTTGACATACCTTCCAAGTTATTTGTACAAGTCAGGAATTAAAAAAATAATAATAATAAATCAACTATTGCACCTCTCAGTGCACTTGAGAGATGCTGGTGTCCATCTGTTTACTTTTGGTAATTTGTTTGTGTTTATCTTTCCTCATTTCCCTTATGTGGGAACTACACAGTGACGTCGAGGTTCATTACGAATTCTGTCTTTAATTCCAGGACTGTGCTGTGTATGAAATGGAGGAGAAGATACTGGAAGTGGTGAGTAGAATATCTCTTCCTTTTTAAAGGGATACTCAATCGTGTGTTTTTCAGCCCAGTCTCTATCCATCACATCTGTAGAGTACACTGTATAACTCATTGCTGATCCATATTAAAAGAATGATCCTGCGTTCTTGAAAAGGTGGAGTTGAACATGAAGGTGCTTCTGGCTCTATTGTTTAATCAGCACAGAAATAGGATGTTTTCCTCACGCTTGTGCCTGGGTATCCTGTGTTACATAACTTAGCCTCTGAGGTCCCTCATGTCCTCGATGGACACAACTTTTAATTCAGGTTTAGCTTAACTTTCCCACCATGGATAACCTTTGATCCCACCCGACATTCCAGGAATTCCAGGTCCACATTATTTATCCATGTCTGACTGATTGTGCATGTTTAAATAGATCCAGAAAGGCAGAGAATTGCAGACTATTGTTTGGACGAGCCCTAGTTGTAGGGTCCCATGGAGCCGAACAAAGCAGTGTCACCTTCTTTTAACAATGTGTCTCAGCCGTGGCTTGTGACCATAGATTTTGCTAGGGCAGGAGAACATTACTAATGGCACAGGCTTATACAAAATTTAAAAGCCTTAAAGAAAAAAAAAGTTGGAAAGCTATTTCAGTTGGCTTATGCTATAGGCTTCTATCTAGTGAATTAGTAGAGCTAATATCATTAGCCAGACTTGCCAGGTCAGCCCAACTCTGGCCGAATATCTTTTTTTTTTCAGATGTGTTAAATGACAAAACAACAACTCCATATTACACTAAGTTTTAACACTTAGCATCAAACACAAAACCAAACTTGTGCTCTTCCAGTTTGAGAAACATTACCAGTGAGTCACAAAATGTCAACTTCAAACATGGTGAACAAGAATCTTCTTGTAAAAATGGGAAGATGACTCGAATTGAACATAGCATGTGTTCATAGAAATTTAACCCTTGTAATACACTACCGTTCAAAAGTTTGGGGTCACTTTGAAATGTCCTTATTTTTGAAAGAAAAGCACTGTTCTTTTCAATGCAGATCACTTTAAACTAATCAGAAATCCACTCTATACATTGCTAATGTGGTAAATGACTATTCTAGCTGCAAATGTGTGGTTTTTGGTGCAATATCTCCATAGGTGTATAGAGGCCCATTTCCAGCAACTCTCACTCCAGTGTTCTAATGGTACAATGTGTTTGCTCATTGCCTCAGAAGGCTAATGGATGATTAGAAAACCCTTGTACAATCATGTTAGCACAGCTGAAAACAGTTGAGCTCTTTAGAGAAGCTATAAAACTGACCTTCCTTTGAGCAGATTGAGTTTCTGGAGCATCACATTTGTGGGGTCGATTAAATGCTCAAAATGGCCAGAAAAATGTCTTGACTATATTTTCTATTCATTTTACAACTTATGGTGGGAAATAAAAGTGTGACTTTTCATGGAAAACACAAAATTGTCTGGGTGACCCCAAACTTTTGAACGGTAGCGTATGCTTTAAGGTGGCAGCCTACATTTCTTCATTTCCATGATTTATGATAAAGATGGCTGTTCCTCTCAGGCTCGAGTTTTAACTGGAGTCTGTGAGGCGACCAGGAGGACGACCTTTGACCCCTTGAAGAGCCGCACTACCTGTCTGGAGGAGGTCCACATCGCTGACGTCAAACCAGAAGAGGGGCTAGTAGGTGTCTTCTGACGAAAAACACACCTTTGATGTATTACAGAGAACATTGTTCTAACTGTGTGCTTTTTCACAGGGGATGTACATCAAGTCCACATATGATGGGCTGCATGTGATCACTGGAACCACAGAAAATGTGAGTGAAACTCTTCCATCTCAAAACAGCTGTTTCCTCCTGGCAGTGACGTTCTTCCTTCAACACTTCAGTCTTTTTTTTTTAAATTGCCTTCAAGCTGCATGTGAATCTTATCCCAAGCCTCGTTCTCTGTGTGCAGTCTCCAGCAGACAGAACTCAACGCATCCACGCCGGTGACGAAGTGGTGCAGGTCAACCAGCAGACAGTGGTCAGTCACTCAGAAGTTCTCATGCTGATCAAAAGAAGGAGGTGCAAGAAAGAAAATGTGTAGCACTTGGAATTAATAAGATAATCCTGATAAAACCAAAATTTCACAAAATTATCATGGTGATAAAAGGATTAAAGGAACAGTTTGGTTCAAAATAACACTGTTTTCATTGTTACCTCAAATTAAGTTGATTTTTGGTATCCAAAGCTTCTTTTTTTATCCTCCGGCATATAATGTGCAGGGATACAGCTATCACTCTGTCCATCTGTAAACATTTTAGTTTCTGGAGCACAACTCAAACTATTAGGAATTTTTTCATGAAACCTCAGCTGTTTTAAGTGACTAGAGGAGTTGTGCCTTTTGAGATTTTGTGATTTCTGTGATTTTTATTTTTTTCCGTATTTTCATGACAACCAATTCAACTTTGGAAAATTTGGAGCGGGCTTTCATGTAGGGACCAGGGGGACGTGTCCTCTCCTCATGACTCTTGGTTTTTATTTTTGCAGTGGAGTTAGAAGGTTAACGTAGCTTATAAGTAACAGAATCTTAGCACACCTAATTTTACCATCTTTACAAACTGTATGTCTAAATCATCACATATATTGGCACCCCTTGTAAAGATTAGTAAAAAGGGTTAGGGAAAAAAATCCACCTTTTGGTGAAGTAGCTTCATCTCACAGTGGAAAAAAAACAGAAAAATCCAACATTTAATTGAAATTAACGTAAATCTTTATAAATTTTTCAATTAAAGGTTGGATTTTTCACTTTTTTTTCAGTATGAGATGAAGTTACATCACCAAAAGGTGGATTTTTTTTTCTTAACCCTTTTTATTAATCTTTACAAGGGGTGCCAATAAATGTGGAGGGCACTGTAAATGCATCAGAAGAGTTTTAAATATATTAACAGCTGGTTGTGATTTTAGATAGGAGGGATACAATCTAATATCTGATAATATTTTGGAAATAAAGCTATTAGTATTGAGCGATGTTATATCACAGTGTCTCATCGATGGCATAACAAGAATGATGGGGGGAAATATTACACGCTTAAAGGCAGATGGGTAGCTGCGTTCATGATTTCAGATTTTTAAAAAATGTTTCATATGTGTCCAATGTCACGGTTCCTCCAAATTCGAAACATGCTGGAATAGTGGTAACCTTTTCATTCAAAAACATACTTTTGTCATCTGTCTTTTTGTACTAAATATCAGCCAAAGTGAAAATCAAATCTAGGAGACATTTCACTTTGAGTACATACTCAGAAAATAAAGTATCTTACTATACCTTTTAAAAAGGTACACATAGTTACCGTAAGAACCAATAACATGCCCTATGGGACACACTGTTGTATACTGTACCTTGGGGAACAGAAATGGACTCCTACTGTACCCCTATTTCTGGCAGTGTAAACACCGCCTGACATGACAAACATCACTGATAGGTTTCATGAATCTACAGTCTTGGCCAGAAAGAAATCAGCCCTAGCCTCACTTCTCACTTGGTTCTACAAATGTCCCCAAATTAGAATTTCTATTCTTTTTAAAAATCTCATCTCATCTCATTATCTGTAGCCGCTTTATCCTGTTCTACAGGGTCGCAGGCGAGCTGGATCCTATCCCAGCTGACTACGGGCGAAAGGCGGGGTTCACCCTGGACAAGTCGCCAGGTCATCACAGGGCTGACACATAGACACAGACAACCATTCACACTCACATTCACACCTACGCTCAATTTAGAGTCACCAGTTAACCTAACCTGCATGTCTTTGGACTGTGGGGGAAACCGGAGCACCCGGAGGAAACCCACGCGGACACGGGGAGAACATGCAAACTCCACACAGAAAGGCCCTCGCCGGCCACGGGGCTCAAACCCGGACCTTCTTGCTGTGAGGCGACAGCGCTAACCACTACACCACCGTGCTGCCCAACCCTGAACATTTGGACTCTAAAATGTTTTTGTAATGTTTTGACTCGATAATGTAGAAGTCATAAAATAGAAATCCATAACAAAGTTTGTATGACAAAAAACCCCAAATAGGGTGCCTAAGACTTTAGCACAGGACTGTGTATTATCATCTGAATCACTTCTGAACAACTTCCTTTATTTACAACCCCAATTCCAAAAAAGTTGGGACAAAGTACAAATTGTAAATGAAAACGGAATGCAATAATTTACAAATCTCAAAAACTGATATTGTATTCACTATAGAACATAGACAACATATCAAATGTCGAAAGTGAGACATTTTGAAATTTCATGCCAAATATTGGCTCATTTGAAATTTCATGACAGCAACACATCTCAAAAAAGTTGGGACAGGGGCAATAAGAGGCTGGAAAAGTTAAAGGTACAAAAAAGGAACAGCTGGAGGACCAAACTGCAACTCGTTAGGTCAATTGGCAATAGGTCATTAACATGACTGGGTATAAAAAGAGCATCTTGGAGTGGCAGCGGCTCTCAGAAGTAAAGATGGGAAGAGGATCACCAATCCCCCTAATTCTGCACCGACAAATAGTGGAGCAATATCAGAAAGGAGTTCGACAGTGTAAAATTGCAAAGAGTTTGAACATATCATCATCTACAGTGCATAATATCATCAAAAGATTCAGAGAATCTGGAAGAATCTCTGTGCGTAAGGGTCAAGGCCGGAAAACCATACTGGGTGCCCGTGATCTTCAGGCCCTTAGACGGCACTGCAGCACATACAGGCATGCTTCTGTATTGGAAATCACAAAATGGGCTCAGGAATATTTCCAGAGAACATCATCTGTGAACACAATTCACCGTGCCATCCGCCGTTGCCAGCTAAAACTCTATAGTTCAAAGAAGAAGCCGTATCTAAACACGATCCAGAAGCGCAGACGTCTTCTCTGGGCCAAGGCTCATTTAAAATGGACTGTGGCAAAGTGGAAAACTGTTCTGTGGTCAGACGAATCAAAATGTGAAGTTCTTTATGGAAATCAGGGACGCCATGTCATTCGGACTAAAGAGGAGAAGGACGACCCGAGTTGTTATCAGCGCTCAGTTCAGAAGCCTGCATCTCTGATGGTATGGGGTTGCATTAGTGCGTGTGGCATGGGCAGCTTACACATCTGGAAAGACACCATCAATGCTGAAAGGTATATCCAGGTTCTAGAGCAACATATGCTCCCATCCAGACGACGTCTCTTTCAGGGAAGACCTTGCATTTTCCAACATGACAATGCCAAACCACATACTGCATCAATTACAGCATCATGGCTGTGTAGAAGAAGGGTCCGGGTACTGAACTGGCCAGCCTGCAGTCCAGATCTTTCACCCATAGAAAACATTTGGTGCATCATAAAACGGAAGATACGACAAAAAAGACCTAAGACAGTTGAGCAACTAGAATCCTACATTAGACAAGAATGGGTTAACATTCCTATCCCTAAACTTGAGCAACTTGTCTCCTCAGTCCCCAGACGTTTACAGACTGTTGTAAAGAGAAAAGGGGATGTCTCACAGTGGGAAACATGGCCTTGTCCCAACTTTTTTTTTGAGATGTGTTGTTGTCATGAAATTTAAAATCACCTAATTTTTCTCTTTAAATGATACATTTTCTCAGTTTAAACATTTGATATGTCCTCTATGTTCTATTCTGAATAAAATATGGAATTTTGAAACTTCCACATCATTGCATTCCGTTTTTATTTACAATTTGTACTTTGTCCCAACTTTTTTGGAATCGGGGTTGTACGAGCCACATGAGCCTTTTAGCTCCAAAACCTAAAGAAGCAAATCTTCTGGAACCAGTTGCCTTGTATTCTATTTGCATTCTACTCTGTTGCCTTAATATTCTGTCACAGTGTATATGGAGGAGATGAAAATAAAAACCCTGCTTGATTTGTGTGTTATTTTGATCACTCTGATCATTGATGATCTGCACAATTCAAGAACTTTAGATAAAAAGTTGTTGAATAGCTTTTCTTATTGGGATTGTTCTGTGATTGTTCAGAGCAGGTGTTGTGTTGTGTCTCAGGTGGGCTGGCACCTGAAGAACCTCGTGTCCAAAATGAAGGAAAATCCGCACAGTGTGGTGCTCAGGTTGAAGAAGAGGCCGTCAGGAACGGGCAACTTCACTCCTGCGCCTCTGAAGAACCTGCGCTGGAGGCCTCCGGCTGTGCAAGTCAGTGTTGCTCGTTATAGTTGTGGATCAGTTATAGATGAGGTTTTTATATTTCCCAGTCCAAGAGTCTATGTGAAGTTGACTGGCGGAAAATCGACCTTGCACCTGAAATGTACGATTGCATAATTTAGTAATAATGTTGGATTTGTCTGGGAAATTCACAAGTGTATAATTTTGCATTGCAGCATCCGAACTCATTTTCATGAAATAAAAACAATAATGAAAGTAGGAATGACGTTTAAGACTCAGCCTGATGGTCACATTTATATTTCACTGTTATTTGGAAAAAACGTGTCTCTAAATGCTCTAAATAGTTCCCTTTTCCTAAACGTTTCTCTCAAATTATGTTTTACGGACTATATTCTTAAAGCTTACACACATGCACCTTGTAAAAGGACCCTAAAAGACCAGCAGTGGGTTTCCCAAAAGCCTCTTAACACTAAGAGCGTCTTAACTAGGAGAGAGAGTGTTCATTGTGCTGCTCGCTCTACCATTTATCGACGATCTTTGTGCTGGGATGCTTTTGGGAAACCCACCCCAGGTCGCTGTGTGGTACCTCACGTCACTGATGTGCACCAGAAAAGCCTCCACAAGAACAAATGCTCATTTTAAAACCCAAAATACCCAGTGCAATACCTTTTTAAGTGTTTATATCTGGCATCTGCGGTGTAATGACATTCTTACACACTGCACTGGTTATTTAGAAAATCGGAAACCACAGCAGCCTCTGATGGCTCCACCCCTTACATTACAGGCATTTAGTGGACACTGTTATCCAGAGTGACGTACACCGGACCCAGAGCAGCCGGGGGAGCGGGGGGGGGGGGGGGTTAGGTGCCTCGCTCAAGGGCACTTCAGCCATTCCTGCTGGTCCAGGGAATGAAATCAGCAACCTTTTGGTCCCAAAGCTGCCTTTCTAACCATTAGGCCATGGCTTCTTTACACCTATAAAGCAGGTTATGACCGGTACCTGGTGTTCCACATGTTATTTTACTCTCGTTCAAGTGAAACATTGATGTGCTGGATCAGATATTTCAATATGTGATTTGACACACACACACACACACCTTCTTTTATGGAATTAGTGTGTACTATAATTAATAAGTATTTCAACCTGTGATATCTTGGGGTAAGCCATGGCCTAAACGTCACTGGTTCGATTCCCTGGACCAGCAGGAATGGCTGAGGTGCCCTTGAGTGAGGCACCTAACCCCCAGCTCCCCGGGCTGCCCACTGCTGTGGGTGTGTCAGGGCCCTGTTGAACGTCACTCTGGATAAGAGCGTCTGCTAAATGCCTGTAATGTAATATTGGTATATACATTTTGTGCCTGTCATTTCATTGTTTTGGTTTGGCATGAGAACAGAAATCTCCTTACCACGCAAGATGGATGCTCACGAGGGGCTTTTGTAGTGTGCCACACAAAAGACAATGAGACCCTTAACACCATGAAGTCACGCACAGACCCACTCTCTCTCTCTCTCTCTCTCTCTCTCTCTCTCTCATACACACACACACACATACGCACGCACACGCATATACAAATGCACTTTCAGTGAAAACTGACTTTACGCATGACTCATAATGTGGGTACACAATGGGAGCGTGTGCTGGACTGATGGCAGGTTCCTACGCTTCAGGATGTGTGTTTAACTCCAAGTTTCGGCTGTTAAATGTCAAGAGTCTATTGATTTTGTTAAGCTCAGTTTAATGTTCTCTGTACGCACTCGCTCCACACGCCTTTTTTTAAAAGGTCAAACTTTGCATCACATCCCATTTATGTGCACTGATCACTAGTGGCTGCCTTTTTTGTTTTGGGTTTGTAAAGCTCTGAATGAGTTCTTGATGTATTTATAAATCAGAGCTGGTGCTCGAACAAATCTAATTTTTATCTGAGGGGAATAAAACTGTACTGAGAAACAAGCTTCTCAGAATCTCTAAACACACATCAACACACACACACACACACACACGTTCTGTACACTGACTCAAACGCACATGGATGGGTCTCCAACACTGTCATCTCCCAGTAAACCAATAAAACAGTGCAGGGTGTGGCGTTATAGTAAAATAATCAAACAACAAGGTGGTGTGATGTGGCCTGATGTGGTACCATTCTAGAATTAATTATTTTCCTATAATAGCAAGAACCACTCGAGTATCAGTGTTTTATTCCTCTTATACCACAGTAATTTCCTAACAATGGCATTTTTAAATTAAAGAACGACACATTCTTCATTGTATTGTTGATGTAGAAATGGTGTTACTGCCCAAAACAATTTTTTTACACAATGTTGCATTTACAGCTGCATGTTGCATTTGCATTTGCAGCTATAATAATAATAATAATTTACATAGGGCGGCACGGTGGTGTAGTGGTTAGCGCTGTCACCTCACAGCAAGAAGGTCTGGGTTCGAGCCCCGGGGCCGGCGAGGGCCTTTCTGTGTGGAATTTGCATGTTCTCCCCGTGTCCGCGTGGGTTTCCTCCGGGTGCTCCGGTTTCCCCCACAGTCCAAAGACATGCAGGTTAGGTTAACTGGTGACTCTAAATTGAGCGTAGGTGTGAATGTGAGTGTGAATGGTTGTCTGTGTCTATGTGTCAGCCCTGTGATGACCTGGCGACTTGTCCAGGGTGAACCCCGCCTTTCGCCCGTAGTCAGCTGGGATAGGCTCCAGCTCGCCTGCGACCCTGTAGAACAGGATAAAGCGGCTACAGATAATGAGATGAGATGAGATTTACATAGTGCCTTTCACAGACCCAAGGTCACTTTACAGGGAGAAAAAAATGCTAAACTAAACAGAGGAGGAGGAAGAGAAGCATTCATGGAAAAGAAAAGTCTTTAAATTATGTTTGAAGGTTGGAAGCCATGGCACTGAAGCACCTGCCTCCCAAGGTGGACAGTCTGGTGCATGGGACAGTAAGTAAGTTACAGGAAGAGGATCTGAGGAAACGAGAGGGAGAGTCGGGGGTCAGGAGTTCACTGAGGTAGAGGGGAGCCTGGTTATGTAGGATTTTAAAGGTGAGAAGCCGTATTTTGGATTTTATCTGGGACAGGACCGGTGACCAGTGTAGCTGAGAGAGGATGGAGTGATACGGGCCGAGTGTTTTGTGTGAGTGAGACCTCTGGCTGCTGAGTTTTGAATGGACTGTAATTTTTGAAGGGACTTTGCAGGGAAGCCGATGAAGAGAGATTTACAGTAATCAGTACGGGACATAATGAAAGCATGAACCAGAGTTATTGCATCATTTTTAGACAGGAATGGGTGAAGGTGTGCAGTGTTACGGAGGTGAAAGAAAGCAGGCTTGGTGAGGCATTTAAAATGTGAGTTGAAATTGAGATCTGGGTCAAATAGTATGCCAAGAGTTTTGACCACTGTTGCGGGCTTAACAGGCATGCCATCAGTGTGCACGCCATCAGTGCTAATGGAAAGATTGGGATATTTGAGATGTGAGGATTTGGGGCTAACCAGTAGGACTTCTGTTTTATCAGAGTTTAACTTGAGAAAGTTGTCATGCACCCAGAGTTTTAAATCAGAAATACAATCTGTTTGTTTATGTGAGCTGAGATACAACTGAATATCATCGGCGTAACAATGAAAGTTAAGGCCATGACTATGGATTATCTGGCCAATAGGTAGGCTGTAGATTAAGAAAAGGAGGGGTGCAAGTACAGAACCCTGGAGGACACCACATGTGACCGGAGAGATGGAGGACTTGCTTGGATTAAGTGTGATAAACTGTTGTCTATTAGTGAGATATGACCTGAACCTGAAGGCTAGATCAGAGATTTCAATGGAGGAGAGACGAGAAATGAGAACATTGTGATTGACCATGTCAAAAGCTGCATGGTTTGTTTGGAACTTTGGACAGCAACCATGTCCTGACTGATTGACTACATTTAGGGTAAAAAGAGCATCATGAACTTTCTTCCCTTAAGGCTAAAACAGAGTAGAACACTGAATGAATCTTCATCTTTGCAAAATTGTAGTCTAATACATGATTTGTGTTAATTGTAGAACGCTCCTCCTGGCCATTGTGCTCACTCATCCAATGTAGAAAGTTCTGCTAAGAAAGAGAAGCCAGCCATCTTGGACCTGTACTTACCCCCACCTCCAGCTGTGCCCTACATGCCACGGTGAGTATCTGCTAATGACTTGGTTTATAGGAAAATAATCACTGACAGGGTGGTGTCATGCAGCATGAAGATGAACATGAGTATTTACCAGCACGTCACACAATGTTTTTTTTTTCTTCTTAGACCACAGAAATTTGCCAATGCTAATCATTTTTTATTTATTAAAGAACAATGTCAAACATTTTATCCACTTACAGTTACATTTATTGTTGTGGAATGTCCATGAAGCAAGTCAGTTCTTGTCCTTCAACAGCTGCACCTTCAACAGTGCTGTGATTTAAATGATCATATGATCTAATATTATGTACTATGGTTATATTATAATGTAACAGGCATGTAATTATATTGTGCAATGATAAATCACAATAGACATTTTCACGAATCAAATCAATGAAATAAAAAAATTAATTGCGATTATTATCAGGCTCTTAGTTTTTCCTAGCTGTAAAAAATAATTGCGCTATTTAGAGAGCAGAGGGAATAATAACATACAACAGTGAGAATACACGTGACTTCACCCTAGGTGTAAGTAACACAGACTGAATGCTGTGGAAAACACACAAAACAGATCTAAAATGGGAACGAGCTGTTGTGTGATTGAGTGTACAAGTAGATTTAACAAAAAATCAGAGCTCTCGTTTTACAGAGCTAAAGAAAAGAGAAGCAAATGAAGGGGGTACAAAATGTTCATAATAGTTTGTAAAGAAAAGGTCTATTTGTTATTAACGTCTTCATTTTTAATAAAAGGAATATTTTAGTTAATATGCCATTATGTTTTACTCCAACCTTTACAAATGTGGTAAATAATTATTGTTGGTTATTAAGAAAATGAAAAAATGTTTTGTTTTGTTTTTTAATTTAACAAAAGGAATATTTAATTTGAAAAAGAATAGGAAAATAAATGTTACATTTTTGGTAATAAAAATGAGGAGTCGGGCCTGAGGGATGGTGATCTCTGGATCTCATTTAATCTCTGGATCTCATTTAATATTTCTTCAAAAATATTGTGCAAAAATGGAATTGTGAACCAAATACCGTAAATCAAATTGTGAATTGGGTGAATCGTTATATGTCTGTAATATATAGTATACAGTATATACGTTGGAGTCTCATCGCATCGCTCCTGTGGAGGACGGCCCCATGAGGACAGTTGAAAGTCACACCTGGAGGACGCTCTGGACTCTTACAGTAATGCTTTTATGGCTGAGGACTACAGTTGACTTGCTAACTTTAGGACTGCAGTTGTCATGAACAGTTTTGCACTCAAGTTTCCATCAATGAAGAGTTTATAACATCAACGAAACTGACTTCATGTTAAAGCTGTTAATGTTATAGTCATGCTGTCTGTTGTTGCCCAAATGAGGATGGGTTCCCTTTTGAGTCTGGTTCCTCTCGAGGTTTCTTCCTCATGTCGTCTGAGGGAGTTTTTCCTTGCCACCGTCGCCATAGGCTTCATCATTGGGGATAGATTAGGGATAAAATTAGCTCATGTTTTAAGTTGTTCAAATTCTGTAAAGCTGCTTTGCGACAATGTTTATTGTTAAAAGCGCTGTACAAATAAACTTGACTTGACTTGATATACAGGTATGCATGCCAACTCATTTTGTGTGTGTGTGTGTGTGTGTGTGTGTGTGTGTGTGTGTGTGTGTGTGTGTGTGTGTGTGTGTGCAGGGACATGAAGGATGGCGCATGTCCACAGGTCAGAATGAGGCAAAAAGCTCCTGAATCCCCGAACTCATCTCTGGACCGAGCCGAGAGACGGCGCTCTAATCTCATAGACTATGTTAGTAAACCCAACATCAGCATCTCCCCTCCAGAGATCACCATCCCTCAGGCCCGACTCCGCCAGCGCAAACCCTCTAAAGGTCAGAGCCTCAAACACACAAACACCTGTTCAGCTTTACAGGAACTTACATATACCTCAGCATCTGTAGAACTTAGCCCACACCTTCCTCAACCGCAAATACCATGTGGTTGAACTTGTAATTAATTAATTAGTTAATAAAGGCTGAATATTTTTTATTACTTATTTTATCACATATTTTATCGTTTATTTTATACTATTAATTATTTATCCTGAATTCCATAATTTAAAAAAAATTGTTTTATATATATATATATATATATATATATATATATATATATATTTTTTTTTTTTTTTTTTATTTGTCATGTTTTATATTTCCTTACTCTATCCCAGAAGTAAGTTAAAATATGCATTCATATGAACTCTAATTAATTCTCTTCATTTCATTTTATTTTTCTTTTTTCTGCATTTTCCTCAGTTTCACGCCTATGGCTGACCTTTTTAGGTCGAACCTTTTAAAAATAGGAAAAAAATTTAACCTTGAAAAATCATTTGTTATTTTTATTTCTTCTTCTCTTGTTTTTGATTCTGGAATGCATTTGACGTAAAATACAAAATATACAAATTGACTAATGTACTCAAGTTGGGAAAACAGAAATATGCCACATGCTGGCACATTATCTAAATAAATATTAATAAATGTGCTTAAATAATACACAAACTGTAAGACGTAACTGCTGAAAGCATTTGCTTCTGTCTTAATGTGGATGGAAAATGTGGGTCTGATATCAGCACAGTGATAACATTGTGAGATTTACTGTATGTGTTTTTAAGAGTACTAATCTGGGTTAATTGTGCGTGTGCGTATGTGTGTGTGTGTGTGTGTGCGCTTCAGGGAAGCCGCGGCCCGTGTCTATGCCTGCAGACTCGTGTGTGGGCCTGTCTGATTCCCCCTGGGCTTTTGGGAGGAAAGGTAAGACCAAACAGAAATGTTACTCAGAGCGTTCCCTTGATGCTCTTCCACATGGAGCACACCTTCTCTTCATTCCCTGTATTTGCTGATATAATCATTTGGAAAACAATTTCACACAAAGCAACATAAAAGTCAGGTCAAATCCAGTCAGCCTGAACAGATGGAGGTTATACCAGTGTTAACTGTGATGGAAACATTTTGGAAAATATTACAGTCTATGATTAAAAGTGTTTCTCAGTCTCAAACATTTCACACTGCACCTTTAAAGCTAACAGTGTCCGAGAATCCTGATCCAGATCCACTGGCAGTGAACAAAAGAAAAGAACCGACTACAATAACATAATACAGAATAGCAAACGAAGAATGGGATTATGTTTGATATGCTGTATTTGTTTATTGTTCGTCTCGTCTCGTCTTCTTCCGCTTTATCCGGGACCGGGTCGCGGAGGCAGCAGTCTGAGCATGGAAGCCCAAACTTCCCTTTCCCCAGACACCTCGGCCAGCTCCTCAGGCAGAACACCGAGGCGTTCCCAGGCCAGCCAAGAGACATAGTCCCTCCAGTGTGTCCTGGGTCTTCCCCGGGGAGGCGTCCAGGAGGCATCCGAAAAAGATGCCCAAGCCACCTCAGCTGATTCCTCTCGAAGTGGAGGAGCAGCGGCTCTACTCCAAGCTCCTCCCAAGTGACTGTGCTTCTCACCCTATCTCTAAGGGAGCGCCCAGCCACCCTGCGAAGGAAACTCATTTCGGCCGCTTGTATCCGCGATCTTGTTCTTTCGGTCATTACCCAAAGCTCATGACCATAGGTGAGAGTTGGAATGTAGATCAACCGGTAAATTGAGAGCTTCGCCTTTTGGCTCAGCTCCTTCTTCACCACGATGGACCGGTAAAGCGACCGCATCACTGCGGAGGCTGCACCGATCCGCCTGTCGATCTCACGCTCCATCCTTCCCTCATTCGTGAACAAGATCCCAAGATACTTAAACTCCTCCACTTGAGGCAGGACTTCTCCACCAACCTGGAGAGGGCAAGCCACCCTTTTCCGGTTGAGAACCATGGCCTTGGACTTGGAGGTGCTGATTCTCATCCCAGCCGCTTCACACTCGACTGCAAACCGCCCCAGTGCATGCTGAAGGTCCTGGTTTGAAGAAGCCAACAGGACAACATCATCCGCAAAAAGCAGAGATGAAATCCTGTGGTTCCCAAACAGGATTCCTTCCGGCCCCTGGCTGCACCTAGAAATTCTGTCCATAAAATTATGAACAGAACCGGTGACAAAGGGCAGCCCTGCCAGAGTCCAACATGCACTGGGAACAGGTCTGACTTACTGCCGGCAATGCGAACCAGACTCCTGCTCCGTTCGTACAGGGACCGGACAGCCCTTAGCAAAGAGCCCCAAACCCCATACTCCCGAAACACCCCCCACAGAATACCACGAGGGACACGGTCGAATGCCTTCTCCAGATCCACAAAGCACATGTGGACTGGTTGGGCAAACTCCCATGAACCCTCGAGCAACCTATGAAGGGTATAGAGCTGGTCCAGTGTTCCGCGACCAGGATGAAAACCGCATTATTCCTCCTGGATCTGAGGTTCGACTATTGGTCGAATTCTCCTCTCCAGTACCCTGGAGTAAACCTTCCCTGGGAGGCTGAGAAGTGTGATTCCCCTATAATTGGAGCACACTCTCCGGTCCCCTTTCTTAAAAAGAGGGACCACCACCCCAGTCTGCCACTCCAGAGGCACTGTCCCCAACCGCCACGCGATGTTGCAGAGGCGTGTCAACCAAGACAGCCCCACAACATCCAGAGACTTGAGATACTCAGGGCGGATCTCATCCACCCCCGGTGCCTTGCCACCGAGGAGCTTGCAAACCACCTCAGTGACTTCGGCTTGGGTAATGGACGAATCCACCTCTGAGTCATCAGCCTCAGTCTCCTCAATGGAAGACATGACAGTGGGATTGAGGAGATCCTCAAAGTATTCCTTCCACCGCCCGACAATGTCCCCAGTCGAGGTCAACAGCTCCCCACCCTCACTGTAAACAGTGTTGGCAGAGTACTGCTTCCCCCTCCTGAGGCGCCGGACGGTTTGCCAGAATTTCTTCGAGGCCGACCGATAGTCCTTCTCCATGGCCTCCCCGAACTCCTCCCAGGTCCGAGTTTTTGCCTCCGCAACTGCCCGAGCTGTGGCACGCCTGGCCTGCCGATACCCGTCAGCTGCCTCAGGAGTCCTGGAGGTCAACATGGCCCGATAGGACTCCTTCTTCAGCTTGACGGCATCCCTTACTTCTGGTGTCCACCACCGGGTTCGGGGATTGCCGCCACGACAGGCACCGGAGACCTTGCGGCCACAGCTCCGAACAGCTGCGTCCACAATGGAGGTAGAGAACATGGTCCACTCAGACTCAATGTCCCCCGCCTCCCTCGGAAGCTGGGAAAAGCTCTCCCGGAGGTGGGAGTTAAAGACCCCCCCGACAGATTGCTCGGCCAGACGTTCCCAGCAGACCCTCGCCATACGTTTGGGCCTGCCAGATCTGTCCAGCTTCCTCCTCCGCCAGCGGATCCAACTCACCACCAGGTGGTGATCAGTTGACAGCTCAGCCCCTCTCTTCACCCGAGTGTCCAAGACATAGGGCCGGAGATCAGATGAAACGACAACAAAGTCTATCATCGACCTCTGACCTAAGGTGTCCTGGTGCCACGTGCACTTATGGACACCCCTATGCTCGAACATGGTGTTCGTTATGGACAAACCGTGACTAGCACAGAAGTCCAATAACAAAACACCACTCGGGTTTAGATCGGGGAGGCCGTTCCTCCCAACCACACCCCTCCAGGTGTCACTGTCGTCGCCCACGTGAGCATTGAAGTCCCCCAGTAGCACAATGGAGTCCCCAGTCTGAGCACCTCTCAGTACCTCTCCCAGGGACTCCAAGAAGGCCGGATACTCTATACTGCTATTCGGCCCGTAGGCACAAACAACAGCAAGAGCCCTCTCCCCAATCCGAAGGCGCAGAGAGGCGACCCTCTCGTTCACTGGGGTAAACTCCAACACATGGCGGCTGAGCTGGGGAGCTATAAGCAAGCCCACACCAGCCCGCCGCCGCTCACCATGGGCGACTCCAGAGAAGTGGAGAGTCCAGCCCTTTTCGAGGAGCTGGGTTCCAGAGCCCAAGCTGTGCATGGAGGTGAGCCCGACTATCTCTAGCCGGTACCTCTCAACCTCCCGCACAAGCTCAGGCTTTTTCCCCCCAGCGAAGTGACATTCCATGTCCCAACAGCTAGCCGCTGTGTCCGGGGATTTTGTTTGTGTCAGAAAAAAATGGTTGGGAGTTACAGATCTTCCTCAAGGATCGAGCTCTAACTGTAATTAAAGCTCACAACCTTAATGGGTAACACACTCACCCAACAAGATCAGCTGTGGGCTCCTGCTCGCTTACGCATCCCCCGCTCTCGCTTATATCAGAACGCAAGCAATCGAAGGAACAGGACTCTTATTATGAATGCTGACTTCAACAAATAATGAACCCTGAAACAGGTAAGTAAAGAGCAGCGTCTCTCCCCAGGGATTTCAAACAGCATCCTGCTAAACTCTCATTCTGAAACAGCGTTTCGCTTCTTGAAATAGCATCAAATTCACTGTATAATCTCTTATAAAATTAACACAGATAGCATCATATTCAGACAATACAGCATCATATGTATACCATGATGCTTTCAGGCCCTGGGGAGAATATCTGTTGTGTCTCATTGTCTGAATACTTACATATGCGTATATACCATTTGTTGATTAACGTCATTTAGATAGAGACACGGGAATAAAATGTTCATCTGAACCCAGTGGTTCCAATGACAGAAATAGTCATTTACACAAAGAAATACCATCACATCCAAGAGAAAAAGTTGTCCATACTAATCTGCTAGTCCAAAAAAAAGGAAAATGTAAAGAAAAATGTTCCGAAAATTTTGTAAATCCATGCTATATGTTTCGTAAATACATTCAGTTGGTAAACAGGAAGTCGACGTGCAACAGACCTGAACGTACACACAGTTTAGAACCCCAAGCTGAAGCTCAGTACCAAGTGCCAAGTGGCTATGATTTGTGGTTGCTGAGAAAAAGGGTGTTTCAGACGGATGGAGATATGGATGGACGGACAGAAGTAAACCAGTATAAACAACACCCCCCGTTAAACTTACATAAAATGGAAAATTGTCTTTGGCACTGGCATGAAGGACAAAAAGACAAATAGATCGTACAAAACAATAGACATTAAGAACAATACATTACAATAAACGTATTAAAAAATAAGCAAATGGCAGAGTCAGTTCCAGTTTAGTCTAAAAAAGGAATATATACAGATCAGCAGCTACAATTATCGACACCTTAACGATCTTTTGGCCATTGCAAAAGTAGAAAAGACTTTCAATACGTAAATTGTGCATGAATAATTACTCAAACTTCCACTGGGAAAAAAACGAGTTGAATTCCAATTACTTAGCGTATCAGATCACGTGACACCTTTCCACAATTATCGACACCCAGATGATTATTTATAAAAAAAAAATAATAATTGGTATGTGGTATTAAGTTAACAAAACATAGTTTTTATTTAAAATTTGTTTTCCATAGACTTATATTTAGTAGAAAATATATTTTATATAAATATATGGATATCTATGTTTACGTAAATAAGGAAGTAATTCTAATGTTTGTAAAGAAATGAACTGATAATGTTTAACCTGCATCAGAAAATCTTTTTGTTCCACTTTCTACCCACTTTCTAAATATCTTCGTAGATCATATTTTGTTAATCATTCATTGTTGTTTATTAATTTCTAGTTTTGTAGTTTAACAATAAATGTCAACAGGGAATCGACATGGTAACCACATGAACATCCAGGTCAAAGGTCGCATGTCATTCCTCAAACCAAAATATAAAATGTCTACTGATATTGTAATATGTGGTAGATATTTACAATAAATTGCAAAATATATATATTTTCTGAATGGAATAGAAAAATCTGAATATTTCAAGCATGTAATTTTTTATACGCTCGGAATTTAATTCTGGTCTCATTCTATTTATTGCAATCGGATTCCAAATACTCTATAAACAAACATTCTGTTATGAATCAGAAAAAAAATTATTATAAATCACAGCACTTATTTTTTAAAGTACTTCATCTACTTCAACAATGTTACACAAAGATCGATCCATAACAGTTGTGAATGTCCTTAATTCCACAGGGTGTCAATAATGGTGGACACCGGTGAAAGTGATCACTATTATCTGTTAGGGTTTTGCTGGGATTCGAACCTGGTTCGTTGGTGTGATAATCCAGCAAACCCCCACTAGGCCACCAGGGGGATGACTCAAATGCAGAGGCGTGAGGCGGAAGTAGAAAAAGAATCAAATGGTTTATTTAAACTATATACACTATATACAGGGCAAAACAAAAGACAAAAAAAACCAAAGAGTAAATCCAAAAGAAAAGCAAAGTGCAAAAATTCAAAAGCTAAGAAGATCAAAAACACAGTACAAAGGAAACTGGAGATAAACATAACAGCACAAAGACTCCGTGACAAGAGGACTGAACTCAGGGGTATAAATAGACAAACTAATTAAGGACACAGGTGAAGATAATTAGGCAATTAACACAAACACAAAACACAGGAACAGTGGCGGCCTCTAGAGGCCAAAATAAACACGACATGAAAAGGAAATAACAGCGGCCTCTAGAGGCCAAAACAGTCCTAGTCCTAACAGGACCCCCCCCTCTAGGAGCGTCTCCTGACGTTCCCAGGGCGATCCGGATGGGCCGAATGGAAGTCCCGACATAGTTCTTTATCAAGGACATCCCGAGCAGGAACCCAGCAGCGCTCCTCAGGACCATAGCCCTCCCAGTCCACCAGATATTGCAACCCGCCGCGGACCCGGCGGGAGTCAAGCAGGCGATTCACAGTGAACACAGTCTGCCCCTGGAAGATGCGGGGGGGTGGGGGGTTCCTAGGGGCAGGGGCATACGTAGACGTCAGTACGGGCCGTAACAGGGAAACATGGAAAGTGGGGTTGATCCTCAGAGTCCGGGGCAACTGGAGCCGGTAGGAGACAGGGTTCACCCTGCGCACCACCTTGAAGGGGCCAATGTAGCGAGGAGCAAGCTTGCGGTTCTCCACCCGCAGTGGAAGGTCCTTAGTGGACAGCCAAACACGCTGCCCAGGGCGGAAAGCGTGTGCAGGTCTCCTATGGCGGTTGGCCTGAGTCTGGTTGGTTCTGGAGGTCTGTATGAGGGTCTTCCTGACCATGCTCCAGGTCTTGCGACACCGTCTCACATATTGGTTGACCGAGGGCACCCCCGCGTCCTCCTCCTGGTCCGGGAACAGAGGTGGCTGGAACCCAAATTGGCACTGGAATGGCGACAGCTTGGTGGCCGATGACTGCAGGGTGTTGTGGGCGTACTCCGCCCATGGCAGCCAGGTGCTCCACGATGTCGGGTTATCCATAGCCAGGCCTCGCAGGGTGGTTTCCAGGTCCTGGTTGAGCCTCTCCGTCTGACCATTGGACTGTGGGTGAAACCCAGAGGAGAGGCTGGCAGTGGCTCCGATGACCTTGCAGAACCCGTGCCACACTCGGGAGGAGAACTGGGGCCCTCGGTCTGAGACGATGTCCTGTGGAAGACCAAAGACTCGGAAGACATGATTAAACAAAAGTTTCGCAGTTTCAAGAGCAGAGGGGAGTTTGCACAGTGGTATGAAGCGGCAGGCCTTGGAGAATCTGTCAACTAAGACCAAAATGACCGTGTTACCTTGTGACTCAGGGAGACCCGTGATAAAGTCGACTGCCACGTGGGACCAGGGACGCCGGGGAATGGTCAGAGGATGCAGGAGACCCTGGGGACGCTGTCGTGGGTTCTTGGTTCTGGTGCAAACCTCACAGGACAGGACAAATGACCTTACTTCCTTCTCCATGTTAGGCCACCAGAAGCGTCTTTTCAGGAAGTCCAGGGTCCTCCGAGCTCCCGGGTGGGCGGTGAGAGGGGAAGAGTGACCCCACTGGAGAACCTTGGCCCGGGCTTGATGTGGGACGTACAAGAGGCCTGGTGGCCCCGTCCCAGGACCGGGGTCCTGGCGTTGGGCTCGTCGGACAGCCTCCTCAATACCCCAGCGGACAGGGGCCACAATCCGGGACACAGGGATAATAGGCCCGACTTCATTCTCCCTGTTAGTGGCAGAGAACAGTCTGGACAGTGCGTCAGGTTTGGTGTTCTTGGAGCCGGGGCGGTATGAGAGGGTGAAGTCAAACCGACTGAAAAACAGGGCCCACCTAGCCGGTCGAGGGTTCAGTCTCTTGGCTTGCTGGAGGTACTCCAGGTTCTTGTGGTCAGTCCAAACCAGGAATGGATGTTGTGCTCCCTCCAGCCAGTGCCTCCACTCCTCAAGGGCCAGTTTGACCGCTAGCAGTTCTCGATCCCCCACATCGTACCGGGACTCAGCAGGACTCAGGCGGTGGGAGAAGTAAGCGCAGGGGTGCAGCTTTCCTTCCGAACGTTGAGAGAGCACCACGCCGACACCACTGTCCGAGGCGTCCACCTCCACGATGAATGGTTGGGAGGTGTCCGGGAGAACCAGAATGGGTGCCGTGCAGAAGCGGTCCTTGAGGTCTTTGAACGCCTTTTCTGCCTGAGGAGACCAGCCATAAGATCCACCTGTCCCTTTGGTGAGGTCTGACATGGGTGCTGCCACAGAACTGAAGTTCCTGATGAACTTGCGGTAGAAGTTAGCGAATCCTAAGAACCGCTGAACCTCCTTAACGGACTTGGGAGTAGGCCAATCCCGGACGGCCAGGGTCTTGGCAGGGTCCATTTGGAGTTGGCCTGTCCGTACAATAAATCCCAGAAAGGAGACCTCGGGAACATGAAATTCGCATTTCTGGGCCTTGGCGAACAGATTGTTCTGTAGCAGCCTCTGGAGAACCTGGCGGACATGGTGGCGGTGCTCCTGCACGGTCTTGGAGAAGATAAGGATGTCGTCGAGGTAGACAAAAACGTATAGGTTAATCATGTCCCTTAAGACGTCATTGATTAGGGCCTGAAAAACAGCTGGTGCGTTGGTGAGTCCGAAGGGCATCACCTGGTATTCGTAGTGCCCAGACGGGGTGTTAAAGGCAGTCTTCCACTCGTCTCCCTGTCGGATACGGATGAGGTGGTATGCGTTCCGTAGGTCCAACTTGGTGAAGACGGTGGCGCCTTGGAGCAGGTCGAAAGCTGTGGACATCAGCGGAAGGGGATATCGGTTGCGCACAGTGATCTTATTCAGGCCCCTGTAATCAATACATGGTCGGAGCCCCCCATCCTTCTTGCCGACAAAGAAGAAGCCGGCTCCAGCAGGTGAAGTGGAGGGTCGAATAAACCCAGAGACCAGGGCATCTTTGAGGTATTCCTCCATGGCCTTGCGTTCTGGCTGAGAGAGTGAAAACAGTCTGCCACGAGGAGGGGTAGTCCCAGGGAGCAAGTCGATGGCACAGTCGTAGGCCCGGTGCGGAGGAAGAACGGCGGCCCTGCTCTTGCTGAATACCTCCTTGAGATCCCAGTACTCTGTGGGAACTTGAGATAACTCGGTGAGATCAGGGGGCTCGGCAGGAGACACAGGAGAGCTAGAGAGCAGACAAGAGGCATGGCATGCAGGGCCCCATTCCACAACCTGGCTTGTTACCCAGTCTATGCGAGGGTTGTGGCGAGTAAGCCAAGGAAGGCCTAGAATAACTGGGAACTCAGGTGAAGGAATCAGGTGCAGGGATATTTCTTCCTTGTGACCTTGAGACTGGAGGAAAACTGGAGAAGTAACTTGGGTGACTCTTCCATCACCTAACGCTTGGCCATCGAGGGCAGACACAGACAGTGGGACTTCAAGAGGTGCAGTCGGAATATTGATGCTTTGGGCGAAGTGAATATCCATAAAGTTCCCAGCCGCCCCTGAGTCTATCAAAGCTTGACAAGAGTGGACAGACTCACCCCAGGAGATGGAGACCGGGATGTAGATTCCTTGGCCAGGGAGTCCGGGAGAGAGGGTAGGCCCCGTCACAACCCTCCCTCGGCTGGACGGGGCGGTCCTTTTCCCAAGAGTTCGGGACATGATGCTCGGAAGTGACCAGGATTGCCACAGTAGATGCAGCACTTGTCTCTCCTTCTGCGCTCCCTCTCAGATGCGGAGAGGCGAGTACGACCCACTTGCATGGGTTCTGGACAGTCACTGAAGGAGGTAGACGGTCTCCAGGTAGAGGTAGGGAGGCTGGGGGGGCTCAAGGCTTGGTGGCGTTCTCTCATCCTGTTGTCCAGACGAATAGCATGTGAGATGAGGGTTTCGAGGTCACTTGGGCATCCAATAGAGGCCAGACCGTCCTTGATGGGGTCAGACAGACCATGGTGGAAGGCTGACACCAGGGCAGTCTCGTTCCATCCACTTACTGCTGCGAGTGTTCGGAACGAGATGGCATAATCTGCGACGCTTCCTCCTTGCTGGATGGACATGAGCTTTCGGGCTGCGTCGGTACTGATGTCTGCCTGATCGAAGACCCGAAGCATCTCTTCAGAAAACAGCTGGAAATCAAAGCACTCAGGTCCCTGTCTTTGCCAGATAGCAGTAGCCCAGGCTCGCGCCTTACCAGCTAATAAGGTGATCACAAAGGCAATCTTGCGGCGATCCGTAGTGTAGGTGGTAGGCTGAAGCTCAAAGGTGAGTTGACACTGGGTAAGGAACTCTCGGCACTCACTGTGCTTGCAGTCATACCTCTGTGGTGCAGGAAGGCTGGGTTCGCGAGGTGAAGAAGGGAGCATTGCAGGAGGCACTGGAGCAGGAGTGGGAGCAGGAACTGGATCAGGAGCAGGAGATGCAGGCAGAGATGTCAGCTGTGCCAGGGTTTTCCCAATTTGCTGAAGCAGTTCCTCGTGGCGAGCGAGGGCCTCACGTTGGCTGGTGAGCGTACGTCCATGAGCGTCCATGGTCGCTCCGAAGCGTGTCAAAGCTGCCATAATTCCCTGAAGGTTGGCCGGGTAGACAGTTGAAGCAGCCTCTGCTGAGTCGGTCATGACGGAGTCTTTCTGTTAGGGTTTTGCTGGGATTCGAACCTGGTTCGTTGGTGTGATAATCCAGCAAACCCCCACTAGGCCACCAGGGGGATGACTCAAATGCAGAGGCGTGAGGCGGAAGTAGAAAAAGAATCAAATGGTTTATTTAAACTATATACACTATATACAGGGCAAAACAAAAGACAAAAAAAACCAAAGAGTAAATCCAAAAGAAAAGCAAAGTGCAAAAATTCAAAAGCTAAGAAGATCAAAAACACAGTACAAAGGAAACTGGAGATAAACATAACAGCACAAAGACTCCGTGACAAGAGGACTGAACTCAGGGGTATAAATAGACAAACTAATTAAGGACACAGGTGAAGATAATTAGGCAATTAACACAAACACAAAACACAGGAACAGTGGCGGCCTCTAGAGGCCAAAATAAACACGACATGAAAAGGAAATAACAGCGGCCTCTAGAGGCCAAAACAGTCCTAGTCCTAACATTATCGACACCTTACGTGATTCTCAAACGCGCGTTTGGATACAAAATGGCAGCTGTCAAATGAAAGAATAAGAAACAAAGTAGGTTTCGACGAGGAGATCATGAAATATCAGTGAATTTGATCAGTAAAAACATGTCCATGATCTTTCCACCACGCTCACCTGTGATGATAACGTTCGGGTTTTCCGAAAAATTAATGATCGTGCTAAAAAAATTCCATCTCACGTAACAAGCTGTGTCATTAGACAACAAGATCAAAGGGCGAGGGGGGGGGGTCTTCCGCTTGATTAATTAACCAATAATAACTGTTGTAAATGAAACTCACCTTTGTAAAAAAAAATGTATTGGTAAATCTGAAAAGGTGTCGATAATTATGGACTGTCGATAATTGCAGCTGACGCTATATATACATACTGTATATATATCAAACAGGAATAAAAGAGATAAAATTAAAGGTGAGTGTGTGCTGAGTGAGCAGATCCTGCGTGACTTGCCGTATCTGAGCCATCCCTGACTGAGAATGGCCACAGCTGATGGGATAAAAGACTTTTTGTAGCCGTTCTTCTTGGTCACTGGAACCGTAAGTGTGCGGCCTGATGGCAGCAGCTGAAACACATAGTGGAGAGGATGGGTGGGATCCTGGTAGATCTGGATTGCCTTTTTAGTTAACACCCAGGAATAGAAGTCCTGGAGTTGAAGTTGTTTATGTCCAGTGATCTTGCTGGCCTGGTTGACGATTTGTTCGTACAGAAAACTTTATTATTAGATTTAGATATGGTCTACCATTCAAGTCCCTGTATAAGTTGCTATTGAAATTAATGAATGTTAGAATAAGCATATTCATATAAACCTTACGACTTGGCATACTGCTGTCAGAGCTGCTGTTACAGAAGATTTACCAACATCTTCAGTGCTGCGACATAATTAACAGTTATTCTGCGAAATCGAGTCGTACATGAGCTGATAGCTACAATCGATGTACGATGAGATTGGGTGGAATAACTGTTTTATTCTATCCACATTCACTGGATTTTGAGAAACGGAGCATTTTTATTGTTATTTTTTGCAAATTTGATAAATAAAAAGGTACAAAACATCCGACAAAATCATTTCCGCTTAGAATGTAAACAAACCAGCGAAATGACAGGAGCAATTTGTGAAAAATGCGATAATAATAATTCTTCGAGTAGGGTTTTTATTTCATCCTCGGTTGGTTCAGCAACACGCGCCGCCATTTTGTTTTTCTCTACTCACAGTATATGAGCTGATATCCTAGTAGTAGAGTAGCCAACCAGAGCACGCGATTGCTCATATCCAGTGACTGTGGATAGAATAATAAATGTTGTACAGTATCACTCGACTGTATCATCCTACTTGATAGTGGACTTCATGTCTAATAGTCTCATTATCTCTGTTATTTCTGTCTCAGGTGAAAACGTGCTGCGCATGTACATGAGTAATGAGCAAATTCCCCCGATCGCTGAAGAAGTCCCGAGTTTTCCTGTGCCATACCGGCCGGCTAGTGAGAAGCAGCTCCTACGTGGAGTCGACCACATCCGCGGCAGTCAGTGCTTCATTAATGCCGAGCTGCACAGCAGCGCCACCGTGCTGTACCGAGATACCACACGCCGCAAGAACCGGACCACACGCTCCTCCAAGAGGTCCTCGGAGCCTTCGCCTCTCAGCGCCTGGTTCGCTCGACTGAAGCTCTTCACACACTGATGAACACTGACTGTGTGGAGTGTGTCTCTATTGTGTCTCATGACTTCGTTCATCTACACTCAGTATTATTATTTCATGATAATGGATTGCTATATTTTATATTTATGGTTGAGTTTTAAAGGAACAGTTTTGGGAAGAAAAAACAAATTTACATAATGTTTACCCAAAACTAAGAGATGTGAATCAGCCATGTGTGGATGAATGATTCAGAACAATTTGCAGCATTTACAGATTTCTTTCACTGATCCTTAGTAACTGCCTGGTCAGTTTAAAAGAGGCTACTGGTTTGTTTATATTTTGAGATATAGAACCAACTAAATTCATTAGAAAAACTGTAGACAGGTGCAAACCAAATACATAAATGTGGAAATGTGATTAAAAAAAAAAGTCTGATACACAGATACAGATAGTTGCAGTGTTACACCCCTCCAGCCAAGATATGTTTGGTACCTGACTTTTTGCCTGTTGGTCTCGCCTCACCTAAATGTTATTTAACAGTTACTCACTGAACCTGAGGAGGATAATTGTTTTCGTATAAATACACCGGTGATTATGAAAAAAAAGTTTAAATAATTCATTTCAAACTTCAAAAAACGTAAAAAGTGTGCAGACTTGTGTCACTGATCTACACTGAGTCACATAAAATACTTTGTTTTGAAATCGATAAAATACAGTGGTGCTTGAAAGTTTGTGAACCCTTTATAATTTTCTATATTTCTGCATAAATATGACCTAAAACATCAGCTTTTCACACAAGTCCTAAAAGTAGATAAAGAGAACCCAGTTAAACAAATGAGACAAAAATATTATACTTGGTCATTTATTTATTGAGGAAAATGATCCAATATTACATATCTGTGAGTGGCAAAAGTATGTGAACCTCTAGGATTAGCAGTTAATTTGAAGGTGAAATTAGAGTCAGGTGTTTTCAATCAATGGGATGACAATCAGGTGTGAGTGGGCACCCTGTTTTATTTAAAGAACAGGGATCTATCAAAGTCTGATCTTCACAACACATGTTTGTGGAAGTGTATCATGGCACGAACAAAGGAGATTTCTGAGAACCTCAGAAAAAGCGTTGTTGATGCTCATCAGGCTGGAAAAAGGTTACAAAACCATCTCTAAAGAGTTTGGACTCCACCCATCCACAGTCAGACAGATTGTGTACAAATGGAGGAAATTCAAGACCATTGTTACCCTCCCCAGGAGTGGTCAACCAACAAAGGTCACTCCAAGAGCAAGGCATGTAATAGTCAGTGAGGTCACAAAGGACCCCAGGGTAACTTCTAAGCAACTGAAGGCCTCTCTCACACTGGCAAATGTTAATGTTCATGAGTCCACCATCAGGAGAACACTGAACAACAATGGTGTGCATGGCAGGGTTGCAAGGAGAAAGCCACTGCTCTCCAAAAAGAAGATTGCTGCTCGTCTGCAGTTTGCTAAAGATCACATGGACAAGCCAGAAGGCTATTGGAAAAATGTTTTGTGGATGGATGAGACCAAAATAGAACTTTTTGGTTTAAATGAGAAGCGTTATGTTTGGAGAAAGGAAAACACTGCATTCCAGCATAAGAACCTTATCCCATCTGTGAAACATGGTGGTGGTAGTATCATGGTTTGGGCCTGTTTTGCTGCATCTGGGCCAGGACGGCTTGCCATCATTGATGAAACAATGAATTCTGAATTATACCAGCGAATTCTAAAGGAAAATGTCAGGACATCTGTCCATGAACTGAATCTCAAGAGAAGGTGGGTCATGCAGCAAGACAACGACCCTAAGCACACAAGTCGTTCTACCAAAGAATGGTTAAAGAAGAATAAAGTGAATGTTTTGGAATGGCCAAGTCAAAGTCCTGACCTTAATCCAATGGAAATGTTGTGGAAGGACCTGAAGCAAGCAGTTCATGTGAGGAAACCCACCAACATCCCAGAGTTGAAGCTGTTCTGTACGGAGGAACGGGCTAAAATTCCTCCAAGCCAGTGTGCAGGACTGATCAACAGTTACCGCAAACATTTAGTTGCAGTTATTGCTGCACAAGGGGGTCACACCAGATACTGAAAGCAAAGGTTCACATACTTTTGCCACTCACAGATATGTAATATTGGATCATTTTCCTCAATAAATAAATGACCAAGTATAATATTTTTGTCTCATTTGTTTAACTGGGTTCTCTTTATCTACTTTTAGGACTTGTGTGAAAATTTGATGATGTTTTAGGTCATATTTATGCAGAAATATAGAAAATTCCAAAGGGTTCACAAACTTTCAAGCACCACTGTAAATCCCAATCCTACCTTACCTTTGAACAGTTTTAGACCAAACTTCGGAGCATCTTTAGTGCTTTTAGGAACAGCATTTTCTTTCATCATTTGTAATTCTTCCTCACTTACAGCGAGTAAGCGATTGGAGCCATTTTGCCGAGTTTCTTGAGGTGATTATCAAGAAATAGTCCAAATTCCTCGACCAATCAGTGCGTGTGATACTCTATAATCACCACCATATTTATACTAAATATAAATGTAGTGCATGTTTTGATTCCATTACCTGCTTAATGCGCAATTTAAAATTGCAAACTAAAAAAAAAAATGTTGTCAAGCAAAACAAATCTCTCCTGGCAGCACTTATTTTATATATATGTTATCTAAAATATTTATTTATATTATATATGTTGACAATGTTAATATTTCTCAATCATCAGCTGTCAGGTTATAGTCCTATGAAAATCCATGACCTTGAGTTTGACATTTCAAGGTAAAAGGTCATGTGCCATATGAAAGCCCATATATGACTTTCTGTATGTCAGCAATATTAAGTATCTATCTATCTTGAACCATTTCCCATTTATGAGCCTCTGAAAACCCGTGACCTTGAGTTTGACCTTTCAAGGTCAAAGGTCATGGTGTCAAATGAAAGCCTATATATGACTTCCTATATGTTGATAAGGATAAACATCTCTCTATCTCTAACCGTTTTTGAGTTATAATGGAAAATATGCTAATTTTAGCAATGACCTTGACCCCCCTAACATTTGACCCCCAACTGCTAAGAAAACTATGAGAGATACCCCATCATGTAGCATATCAGTGCAAGCAGAATTGAAAGATGAACATTTTGGAATTCATTTGAAGTAAATATGATGAATATGAAGGAAGATATCGTGAAAAAAAAAAAACCACGATTTTGACCTTTTGGGTGACCTTGACCGGATGACCTTCAAAATGTTGGAGGTTCTATTTGAAACCAATGCTCATTTGTCCTGAACGATTCATGAAGATTGGTCCAGCCGTTTTCCCATAATGTTGCTAACAAAAAAAGAAACAAAGAAGCCCCACCGAAAACAATACCTCGCCCCCTGGTGGACTCTGTGCCGGGTGACGTAATGAGTAAAGGAAATGTGAATTTTGAAAAAACAAACAAACAAACAAACAAACAAACAAACAAACAAACAAAAAAACTCAAATATTACAAAAAATATTTTAATCTTGAATAAAGTGGGTTTTTTAGATGATTCAATCAAGCAATATTTCACAAAATTGAAATAGAAACAATTGTTGCATTTAAGTCCCAAAACCTGGCATGAAAAGCAAATGGAAACTGTTGCGAGAGGAGAAAACCCAGTGTAACGGCCAAAGTAGAATTCATATAGATGTGAATTACAATTTATGTTACATGGTATATATAATTTCATTTGAGTGTGTAATTTCATATAAGTAGTTTATTTCATGATTAAGATGATGAATAATATGTGGCAAGGTTAAAAGAATCAGAATTCGTATGTGAAGAATTAGAACAAGAATTAGAACTGTCTTACACTTCTCAAGAATTAGAATTAGAAGTCATTCAGCTATATAAGAATGGTCTCGCGCTTCTCAGGGTAGATCTCGAGAAGCCGTGGAAGCGAACAGTTTTTCTTACCTGACACTCTGACACTCTGACACTCTGACTCTCTGATATTGACTCACCGACTCTCTGTATCTTAGAACCTTTGTAATAGTTAAACGAGGATTAAAGTTCAACTTTCAAGACGTTTCAAGTGGATTTATTGCAAGGCACAGAGACACTGAGAGTGGAAACAGTTACTTTGGGACAGAGACTTCGTCAGCGTAAGCTATAGCACTTTTCTCAAGGTCTCACTACGAACGAGCCTCTACATTAGTAAGAAAAACTCGCTTGACATCGGATTACAAAACGCTGGAGAGGTTCGCTGAAACTGGAAAGAAGATTCATCGAGGGATTTACCGAGGGACTTCTGAACTTTCGCGATCGCGCGCTACACTCGTGGCTGGTGATTGACAAGTGGACGTGGCTGCAACGTGACTGTCGCAAGTGGAATCGGAACGAAAAACCGGACCGACGTTCAAAGCAACCATGACGGATGAAGAAGAAAAGACGGTAAGCCTTCCGAGGGAAAAACGTCAGCGTAAACCAACACCACGGTCATTGGAAAATAGTCTGCAGACAAGAATTGACTCCAGAAGAGCAAAGCTAAAGAAACTGACTGAGAAAAAAAATGAATTGCGTGAGTTAATGTATGATGATGCAAACGTGGAAAAAATAACAAAGGAATTGTTAACCGAGTATGAAGAGCTGATAGAAGAATTCAGTAAGATAAATGCTGATGTCAAAGACCTGTACAGTCAACTTGGATACGTAGAAAATATGAATACAGATCAAAGTAAGTGGTTTCAGCCAAGATATGATAAGCAGTGCAATTTTGTGCAAGAGGTTAGATCATGGATACAGGATGCAACGCATCGCATAGAAGAGTCTGAAAGAGTGAACAATGAGGTAAATCCTGAAGATAGCATTTCAGTTACATCCAGAAAGAGTAAAAAGACCAAGTCTGTCTCTTCTGCTTCTGTAGCATCATCGGTTCGCTCTGAGCGCGTAAAAGTTGAAATGGAGAAAGCCGCTTTGTTAACCGAGACAGCTGTGTTGAAACAGAAAAGGGCTTTGGAAAAGCAGGAGCTACGGCTCAAAGCTGAAAAGGAAGAACAGGAGCTACAGCTCAAAGCTGAAAAGGAAGAGTTGGAGTTACAAGCAAAGCTCGCTGCATCGAATGCAAGATTAGCTGTGTTAAGAAAATATGGAGGCTCAGATGTGTCAAGCGGCTCTAAAGGCAGTAGGGTGGATTCACTGAGGGCTACTCGGAAACAACATGTCAGCTGCAATAGGAGCAGTGGGGCTAGTAATGTATCTCAGCATAGCCATAGTAGTGGAATAGCTGCCGATGCAACGCCTGTTGTGCGACAAGAGCCTGTTACTTCAAAGGGCAATTCTGCAAACACAGACAACCTGGCTTCTGTCATGCAACGCCAAAATGAGATAACTGAGAGTCTAATAAAGCAACAAAAGCTATCTACATTGCCTTCGCCGAATATTCCAGTTTTTAAAGGAGATCCAATGGAATACCATCTATTCATGAGAGCTTTCGAGCATCGCATAGAAAGCAAGACTGAAAACAGCAAAGATCGGCTTTATTATTTGGAACAGCACACATGTGGTCAGCCTAATGACTTAGTGCGCAGCTGTCTTCATATGGATCCTGAACGGGGCTACCCTCAAGCCAAGAAATTATTAAAGGAGCGCTTTGGTGACAAATATAAGATCTCGATGGCATACCTGGACAAGGCTTTAAATTGGCCTACTATCAAGTCGGACGACGCTAAGGCACTTGAAGCATATGCTCTGTTTCTGATCAACTGTAACAATGCAATGTCGGATCTAGAGTACTTGGATGAGATGGAGAATGCTGCTAACATGCGCACAGTCATCTCCAAGCTCCCATACAGGCTGAGGGAGAAATTCAGGAGTGTCGCCATTGACATTCAGAAGAAAGATCGGCGAACAAAGTTCCAAGACGTGGTGTCATTTGTAACCAAACAGGCTGAAATGGCAGCACACCCTGTGTTTGGTGAAATCTCAGGTCAAACAAAGCGCCAACCTGAAAAACCAGCTGGCAAGAAAACCATCATAACGCTAGCCACTGAAGCTAAAGAGCAGAGGGTAGTGAAAGATGTTGCTGGTGCCGAGAACAAGAAAGCTAAAGAGAAGAAACCAAACATGAACATGGCTTTCGTGAAACCATGCATCTTCTGTCAGGGAGAGCATACCATGGAACAGTGCAAGAAACTTCAAAAAAAGCTGCACAAAGAAAAATTGGAATTCCTTAAAAGTAAAGGACTCTGCTTCAGCTGTCTTATAGGAGGACACATGAGCAGTGCCTGTGAAGAAAAGAAGAGCTGTGAGATGTGTTCAGCTAAACACCCTACACTGTTACACATAAAGCAGAAACCTAAAGACATAACAAAAGAAGACACTTCAAGGGAGGAACCAAAAAAGGAGTCTTTACAGGAAGAACAAACTGTGGTCAGTGGATTCGTGGATGCAGGGGAAACTTGCTCTCAGATGGGGGCCGGGGGTGCAGGAACCGTCCTCGCCATTGTTCCAGTGAGAGTGAAGGCAAAGAAAGGCAACAAGGTGCTGACCTGTTATGCGTTCCTGGATCCAGGGAGCAATGCCTCCTTTTGCACTAACAAGCTAGCCAACAACCTTAACCTGCAAGGAAAAAATGTGAACATCCTACTTACTACTATGGGAGACCAAAAGACCGTCTCGTGCAAGGTGTTGCCAGACCTAGAAGTCAGCAGTCTGGAGGGGGATGACTTTGTCGGGCTCACTGGTGTGTTTACACAAAGGGCCATACCTGCTAGTCAGGAGAATATCCCAACCCAAGAGGACGTGGATAGGTGGCCACACTTACGAGGTGTACGAATTCCATTGGTCAAGGCAGATATCGATCTTCTTATTGGGACTGATGTCGCAAAGGCTTTAGAGCCAAAAGAGGTAATCTGCAGCGTGAAAGATGGACCGTATGCAGTACGTACAGTCTTGGGATGGACAGTGAACGGGCCGCTGCGTGAGAACATCGGAAGCTGGTCAAAAGACGGATACCCACAGATCCAAATGAATCGGATATCGGTGGCTCGACTTGAAGAATTGTGGACCCAGCAATTCAAGTATGACTTTCCCGAGAATGCTCAAGGAGAGCAGCTTGAGATGTCAAAGGAAGATCAACTGTTTATGGACAGAGTCACCACATCCACAAAACTGGTTGACGGTCACTACTCTATCGGACTGCCATTGAAGAACAAAGATGTGAAAATGCCTAACAATAGAGCAATGACAGAGCAACGAGCGCTCAACATGAAAAAGAAGCTTCAGAGAAACCAGACGTTCCGAGAGGAATACGTCAGCTTCATGAACCAGGTCATAACCAAGGGATACGCCGTCAAGGTCCCAGACGAAGAGCTTTACAGGAGTGATGGAAAGGTGTGGTTTATTCCACATCATGCTGTCTACCACCCCAAGAAGCATAAACTTCGAGTGGTATTCGACTGCGGTGCTTCATATCAGGGAACCACACTTAACGAGCAACTACTGCAAGGGCCTGACATGACAAGCAGTCTGGTTGGAGTCTTAACACGATTTCGTCAGGAGCCAATCGCAGTTATGGCAGATGTGGAGGCCATGTTCCACCAGGTCAAGGTCCCATCTGAAGACGCAGACCTTCTCAGGTTTTTATGGTGGCCTGACGGGGATATCTCAAAGGAGCTGCAGGAGTACAGAATGGAGGTACACTTGTTCGGAGCCACCTCTTCACCCAGCTGTGCGAACTATGCGCTGAGAAGATGTGCCGAGGACAACAGGAGTACTTTTGATGCAGCAGCTGTGGAGACAGTGTTGAACAATTTTTACGTCGACGATTGTCTAAAATCAGTTAACTCAGAACAGGAAGCGATCAAGCTACTCCACGACTTGACGGCCATTTGTCAAACAGGAGGCTTTAGACTGACAAAATGGACGACCAACAGTCGAAACGTGTTGTTAACCATTCCGCTTGAGGACCGAGCAACAGAAGTCAAAGATCTTGATCTCGACCAGGACTCACTCACCATCAAGACAGCCTTGGGAGTACAATGGTGCATCCGGTCAGATCAGTTCAAGTTTCAGGTGAACATCGAGCAGAAGCCTCTCACCAGGAGAGGAATCCTGTCTACAATGAGCTCTGTCTATGATCCGCTAGGAATGTTGTTACCAGTCATACTACCTGCTAGAAACATCCTGCAAGAATTGTGTAGACTAAGAACAGCCTGGGACGACACTGTGCCAGAACACCTCGCACAACAATGGACCAAGTGGACCGAAGAACTCCAACAGCTCACTGATTTTGGAGTAACTCAATGCTTTAAGCCACCTGAATTTGGCAAAACTTCATCGATGAATCAGCCCCCAGAGGATCATGGCTAATGGGAAGAATCGTGAAGACTGTGGAAGACGAACATGGAGTCGTCCGCAAGGTTCGAGTCAAGACGAAGACAAACGAACTTGAGCGGCCGATCACCAAACTCTGCCTGCTTCAAGAAGCAGAATGAAAAGGACTGTTAAGTACATTCAATGTTGTAATTGTTTCTAGGATAGAAAGCAATTAGGGGCCGGGTATGTAACGGCCAAAGTAGAATTCATATAGATGTGAATTACAATTTATGTTACATGGTATATATAATTTCATTTGAGTGTGTAATTTCATATAAGTAGTTTATTTCATGATTAAGATGATGAATAATATGTGGCAAGGTTAAAAGAATCAGAATTCGTATGTGAAGAATTAGAACAAGAATTAGAACTGTCTTACACTTCTCAAGAATTAGAATTAGAAGTCATTCAGCTATATAAGAATGGTCTCGCGCTTCTCAGGGTAGATCTCGAGAAGCCGTGGAAGCGAACAGTTTTTCTTACCTGACACTCTGACACTCTGACACTCTGACTCTCTGATATTGACTCACCGACTCTCTGTATCTTAGAACCTTTGTAATAGTTAAACGAGGATTAAAGTTCAACTTTCAAGACGTTTCAAGTGGATTTATTGCAAGGCACAGAGACACTGAGAGTGGAAACAGTTACTTTGGGACAGAGACTTCGTCAGCGTAAGCTATAGCACTTTTCTCAAGGTCTCACTACGAACGAGCCTCTACACCCAGCGTTAATCACATTACCTCATTCAGTGGAAACACAGACCATTCACAGTCATGCTTTGTTTACTGTTTTTTAATCGCTTGTATTTTGTGCAAAACTGCACTGTTTTCACTACAAACTTTTCAACTTTTCACTACAAACTCAACTTCAGACTTTAACAGATGAAGAGTGAAGAGAGTGATACCATTCTGTACCAAAGAAAAGGTTATTCCAGTTTTCCAAGATGGTTGACACCAAGTGCACGACTGTGTTCAGCGACAGAGTCAGGTTTTATTTGTGTTTATAGCTCACAGGAAGTCACACTGTATTCTACACCACATAAACAGGTGTGTGGGTTTGATGCCATTGAAGAAGTGGATATTTACAGGAATGATTTTGAGGAGACAGACTAATATTTAACCGTTATTCCACAAAATCAAGTCGTACATGAGCTGATAGCTATAATCCATGTACAGCGAGACTGAGTGGAATAACTGTTTTATTCTATCCACATTCACTGGATTTTGACAAATAGAGCATTTTTGTTTTTATTCTTTGCAAATTCCGCTTAGAATGTAAACAAACCAGCGAAATGACAGGAGGAATTTGTGAAAAATGCGATAATAATTCTTGAAAAATAAAAACGACACGTTCTTACCATCAAATACTTTTATTCCATATTTTGTTGCTTTTTTTGTATTCTTTAGGGTTTTGTTTTCGATTAGAGTTTTTATTTCGTCCTTGGTTGGTTTAGTAACACGCTCTGCCATTTTGTTTTTCTCTACTCATGGTATATGAGCTGATAGTCTAGTAGTAGAGTAGCCAATCAGAGCATGCGATTGCTGATATCCAGTGAATGTGGACAGAATAACATTTGTTCGCTATCAGTTTTGTAACTCAATTGGAAAAACTTAAAAAATCTAAGCATGTCTTGGCTGAACTACAAAATGAGAAACACTGAGTGAATCAGACTTTTCCATGAAACGTTCCTTTAAGAGCTTCCCACCCTCCGATCTGCTGTATTTAATGACAGATGGACCTTGGTTTGTTTTAAAATATAATCAACATGCACAGGAGCCTCTTTTAGTTCGACTCTTTTGGTTTGGGAAAAGTATTTTTCATTGAGAAGCAGAATGAGCCAGGTCTTAAATTCAATTCATCTTACTCTGTGTAGGTGGAGTGTGTTGTTTTTAATTCATAAATTATTTTTTGTTTGTTTGTTTTTATTTACTGACAATGTTTTCTGTATTGGTTGTTGCTTCCCCAAAAATCCTATTTTATGTATTCTCATGTACCTCATTTCTAAAATGTCTCGCCACTGATTATGTACAATCAGCTATGGTGAGTGTACTCAGCATCAGAGAAGGTGTCTGGGTAGGGGTAACTCAATGTTTAAGACTCAGACGACTACTACTCAGGAGGTTGTGAGTTCAAATTCCAGCATTGCCAAGCTGCAACTGCTGGGCCCTTAAGCAAGGTCCTTCATCCTCAACTGCTCAGTTGTGGTATGAGGTAAAATGTAAGTCATGCTCTGGATAAGGTATCTAACAAATGCCTTTTGTGTAAATAGTTTTAATTATAGATTTTTAAATACATGGCTGCTGTACTGTTTCCTTTCGAAATGGCTCAGAGAAATGCAGTGGGTTTATCTCGAGCAATGGTAAATTAATTTTATTGTTAAAACAATAATGCAACTAAAACTGAAATCAATGTACACTAAATATGTAAATTAAACTAAAAGAGTCAGTGGGATTTGAACTCTGCTGCTTCATGATCCTCATAGCTGCAGTACAGAATTAAAAAGTAACCTCAGGCACCAAACATGTCTTAACTAATTGACTGTATTTGTGGTAAGTGAATGTTTGTGGATTTTCCCCCCCTGAACTATTGATTTATGTATTGAGGGCTTTGAACCAACACAACTAGTAACAGAAATTATACATAGCAGAAAACAGAAACGTTCAGCCAGTTCATACAAAGCATTCAGTACATGAATCATCAAAACTTAACTCTTAAAAAACAAAGACTTGACACTGTGTTCCTGTAAAGTTTGTCAAATGTCACAACACGTCACATCCATATCCTGGATCTGTAACAATTTAAACCATTTAATCTGAAGTTAAAAATGTGCTGCTGGTCTTCTATGCAAAAGGCCTAATACAGTAAACTACTGAGAAAACATGGTGCATTAGTTTACATGGCCATACAATTTAATAAAGATTAAAACGTAATATAAACTGGACTTGTGGTGTACTTTTCCACTTGTGACTCAGAAGCGACACCTGGTGTCTAAACAGATAAAGTGCATTATTATTTGTTTTTATAGCTCAGAGGCGACATCTAGTGTTTAATCAGGTGAATAGTTTCATCATTGAATACACACAGGCTGGGTGAACTGATTCAGTGCCAATAAACTACAGTATTTACAGTTCTTAAACTGAGCTTCATTACTTATTCATGTATATAAATATTCACGATAGAGTAAAGAGCCCTGTTTGCATTTGTATAAAAACAATATTATAAGTTTAAAAAATATTTTATAGGAGATCGGCGGCTACAATTATCGACACCTTAACGACCTTTTGGCCTTTGCAGAATTAGAAAAGACTTTCAATATGTAAATTGTGCATGAATAATTACTCAAACTTCCACTGGAAAAAAAATGAGTTGATTCCAGACTACTTAGCGTATCAGGTGACACCGTTCCATAATTATCGACACCTTTGTCCACAGTATATTTTTGTAGATCGCATTTTGTTCATCATTCGTTGTTGTTTATTAATTTCTAGTTTTGTAGTTTAACAATAATTCAAACAATGTTCTAATTTGTCATAATTAGATTCAGATTGGTGAAGCTCCAGTATTTTCAAACAAGTGATTTTTTTAAATTGAGATTTTAAATTTACATCTAAAAATATAAATGCCTGCTGATATTGTAATATCTCATCTCATCTCATTATCTCTAGCCGCTTTATCCTGTTCTACAGGGTCGCAGGTGAGCTGGAGCCTATCCCAGCTGACTACGGGCGAAAGGCGGGGTACACCCTGGACAAGTCGCCAGGTCATCACAGGGCTGACACATAGACACAGACAACCATTCACACTCACATTCACACCTACGCTCAATTTAGAGTCACCAGTTAACCTAACCTGCATGTCTTTGGACTGTGGGGGAAACCGGAGCACCCGGAGGAAACCCACGCGGACACGGGGAGAACATGCAAACTCCACACAGAAAGGCCCTCGCCGGCCACGGGGCTCGAACCCAGGACCTTCTTGCTGTGAGGCGACAGCGCTAACCACTACACCACCGTGCCGCCCGCAAAAAAAAATAATAATAAAAAAATTCTGAATGGAATAGAAAAATCTGAATATTTCAAGCATGTCATTTTTTATATGCTAGGAATTTAATTCTGGTCTAATTCTATTTTGTCAGTCCTGCGCTGTGGCACGTGCACCAAAAGGTGCGCCTCGGGCTGTGCGTGTGCCGAGTGAGCGCCAGCATGCGCGCCGTGAACAAGGCCTACCTGTTCTCAGTTAGTGAACTAAGTGTTGGGCTATCTAAGGACTGTGCTGATACTAAGGCGATGCGAAGTATTACGCCACGTTCAGTGTGCATTACCGAGCCTTGTTTCCCGTGTATGTGGTTCTCCTGGTTTCTCAACTCCTGTTTCTGGTTCTAGTTTTGCCTCCGACATCCTGTTTGTGCCTCGCCTGACCCTTTGCCTGTTTTCATGTTTATGACCTTGCCTGCTGATTTGGACTGTTTGCTTTGTGTGTGTGTTTCATGCCCTTTTTGTATAGATCACACTGTATTATAATAAATAATCTGCACTTACATCTGCCTCCCTCGCACAGCTGACATATTTATTGCAATCAGATTCCAAATACTCTATAAACGTTCCATTCTGTTATGAATCAGAAAAAAATTATTATAAATCACAGCACTTTTATTTTTTTAAAGTACTTCATCTACTTCAACAATGTTACACAAAGATCGATCCATAACAGTTGTAAAATGTCACTTAATCCCACAGGGTGTCGATAATAGTGGACACCAGTGAAAGTCATCACTATTATTGACCCCTCACGTGATTCTCAAACGTGCATTTAGATACAAAATGGTGACTGTCAAATGAAAGAGTAAGAAACAAAGTAGGTTTTGATGAGGAGATCATGAAATGTCGGTGAATTTGATCAATAAAAACATGTCCACGATCTTTCCACCATGCTCACCTGCGATGATAACGTCCAGGTTTTCCGAAAAATTACTGATCATGCTAAAAAAAAATTCCATTTCAGGTAATGAGCTGTCATCCGACGACAAGATCAAAGGGTGGGGGGGGGGGGGGGGGGTGTCTTCCAGTTGATTGATTAACCAATAATAACTGTTGTAACTGAAACTCACTTTTATAAAATTGTTTTTTATTGGTAAATCTGAAAAGGTGTCAATAATTATGGACTGTCAGTAATTGTAACTGCTGCTCTAGTTCAAAATATGACTGTTAGGTTACTTTTATGTTGCCTCTAAAAAATCTTAGTTTTAGATTATTTTCCTCAAACTGGCTGAGGAAGTCTATGTTGTCATTGCAAGATGGTGGGGGTTTGCTGGTTTGATTCCCTGGAGCAGCAGGAATGGCTGAAGTGCCCTTGAGCAAGGCACCAAACCCCCAACTGCTCCTCAGGCTGCTCTGGGTATGTTGTACATCACTCTGGATAAGAGCGTCTGCTAAACGTCTCGTCTCGTCTCGTCTTCTTCCGCTTTATCCGGGACCGGGTCGCGGAGGCAGCAGTCTAAGCATGGAAGCCCAAACTTCCCTCTCCCCAGACACCTCGGTCAGCTCCTCGGGAAGAATACCGAGGTGTTCCCAGGCCAGCCGAGAGACATAGTCCCTCCAGCATGTCCTGGGTCTTCCCCGGGGCCTCCTCCCGGGGGGACATGCCTGGAACACCTCCCCAGGGAGGCGTCCAGGAGGCATCTGAAAAAGATGCCCGAGCCACCTCAGCTGATTCCTCTCGATGTGGAGGAGCAGCGGCTCTACTCCGAGCTCCTCCCGAGTGACTGTGCTTCTCACCCTATCTCTAAGGGAGTGCCCAGCCACCCTGCGAAGGAAACTCATTTCGGCCGCTTGTATCCGCGATCTTGTTCTTTCGGTCATTACCCAAAGCTCATGACCATAGGTGAGAGTCAGAACATAGATCGATCGTTAAAATTGAGAGCTTCGCCTTTTGGCTCAGCTCCTTCACCACGACGGACCGGTAAAGCGACCGCATCACTGCGGAGGCTGCACCGATCCGCCTGTCGATCTCACGCTCCATCCTTCCCTCACTCGTGAACAAGATCCCGAGATACTTAAACTCCTCCACTTGAGGCAGGACTTCTCCACCAACCTGGAGAGGGCAAGCCACCCTTTTCCGGTCGAGAACCATGGCCTCGGACTTGGAGGTGCTGATTCTCATCCCAGCCGCTTCACACTGGACTGCAAACCGCCCCAGTGCATGCTGGAGGTCCCGGTTTGAAGAAGCCAACAGGACAACATCATCCGCAAAAAGCAGAGATGAAATCCTGTGGTTCCCAAACAGCATTCCTTCTGGCCCCTGGCTGCGCCTAGAAATTCTGTCCATAAAAATTATGAACAGAACCGGTGACAAAGGGCAGCCCTGCCGGAGTCCAACATGCACTGGGAACAGGTCTGACTTACTGCCGGCAATGTGAACCAGACTCCTGCTCCGTTCGTACAGGGACCGGACAGCCCTTAGCAAAGAGCCCCGAACCCCATACTCCCGAAGCACCCCCCACAGAATACCACGGGGGACACGGTCGAATGCCTTCTCCAGATCCACAAAGCACATGTGGACTGGTTGGGCAAACTCCCATGAACCCTCGAGCACCCTATGAAGGGTATAGAGCTGGTCCAGTGTTCCGTGACCAGGATGAAAACTGCATTGTTCCTCCTGGATCCGAGGTTTGACTATTGGTCGAATTCTCCTCTCCAGTACCCTAGAGTAAACTTTCCCCGGGAGGCTGAGAAGTGTGATTCCCCTATAATTGGAGCACACAAACGTTTGTAATGTAATGTAACTGCAGAACCCAGATGAAACTCATGTGAACAAGATGAGAATATGCAAAACTCCACACAGACAGTAGCCTTCAAGATACAGATTAGATGGAGCCAGTAGCAATTCATTGCCATACAAATGAAATTGAAGATGGATTGGTTTGAGTATTTCAGACACTGTTGATCTCCTGAGATTTTCATCAGTAACAATCTTTGGAATTTAAAAACAAAAAAGGCATCCAGTGAGCATCATTGCTGTAAGTGGAAACACTTTGTTGATGAGAGAGGTCAAAGAAGAATGTCCACTTGGTCCAGATCTTATAAAAATTTTCTTTCTCAACTTTGAGGGAAAAAGAAATCTTTTCCATAACATAGATCTCAAACAATTTCAATCCATTAGTCGATGGTGGGAGGTTCCACTTTTAACCATTTCCTAGTAACACATTTCTTACTAGCTGCCAACAGTGTAGTCAGCAGTTTTTTGTCTTTTATGTTCCATGTTTCAAACATTATATTGCCCAAGAACATCGTTTCACATTTTAATGGAATGTTCACATTAAATATATTTATAATATGTTTGTGGATCTCATGACAGTAGGATTTTATTGCTTGGCAATCCCAAAAGATATGGAAGTGGTTGGCTCCATTAAACCCACAGAGTCTCCAACAAGTGTCCCCGCTACCTTGATGACGTTTTTGAATGGGTGTGATGAAAAATTTTGTTATACTTTTCCAACATAACTCCCGCCATGTGTTTGACCCGGTTGAGATCCACTGTAGTTGACATATTTTCTCCCAGCTCTCCTGTGTAATCATTGTCCCTATTTCTGTTTCCCACTTCCTCTTTATGTATTCTGTATTCTCTTGTTTGGATAGTTGTATAGCATTATATAATTTGGAGATAATTTTGTTGCAAGATCTGGACTTAGTTAATGATAAGAATACCTCCATGAACCCTGACTCATCTTTTCCTAATGCCTCTTTAATATTTTTGTTATAATAATGTCTCACTTGTAGGTAACTAAAAAAATAATCTCTCCCTAGACCATGATCCTTCTGTAGGGCCTCAAAACTCTGAAATGCCCCCTTGTGGACAAATGAATAATAGGTAGTTAAACCTTTTGTGATCCTAAACAGATATATTTTTAACCCTCATTCCACTATCTCATCTCATCTCATCTCATTATCTCTAGCCGCTTTATCCTGTTCTACAGGGTCGCAGGCGAGCTGGATCCTATCCCAGCTGACTACGGGCGAAAGGCGGGGTACACCCTGGACAAGTCGCCAGGTCATCACAGGGCTGACACATAGACACAGACAACCATTCACACTCACATTCACACCTACGCTCAATTTAGAGTCACCAGTTAACCTAACCTGCATGTCTTTGGACTGTGGGGGAAACCGGAGCACCCGGAGGAAACCCACGCGGACACGGGGAGAACATGCAAACTCCACACAGAAAGGCCCTCGCCGGCCCCGGGGCTCGAACCCAGGACCTTCTTGCTGTGAGGTGACAGTGATAACCACTACACCACCATGCCACCCCTCATTCCACTATATTACACTCAAATATCACAAATAACATAAGCATTATGATTTATCTAATATAAATAAGGTTCCTAAAATAATTTAATTGAAAAAAAAACTTTATAAAAAATGACAAGTTTTACTTGGGGAAAAACATTTTATAAAAATCGATTTGTTGAAATTATGTTGAGTTGAAAAACGTTGGAACGATTAAAACGATTCATTACTCCTGCTTGCGAATCGATTCATCCAATCGACTCGTTTACACGGAACCGATTCATTCGTGAATCGCTTAAAGCTGTGGGAGAAGTGAAGGCTGTTCATCGGTGTCAGAACTTACTGTTCCACAGTGTTCGTGGGTTTGTTACCTAAAATGAGAAGTAACGTGTTTCTTGAAGCCATTTCATACACTGCCTGGAAACTGCACAGGTTCCAGTGTTGGCTTCAGGTAACTGATCCGAATCAGTCAGGAGTTCCAGCTGTGCTTAGCCATGTCATTATAAAGGGCCCTCAGCCCAGCAGGGTGGAGGGGTGGGTTCTCTCCTTCTTCCTCTCTCTCTCTCTGGATTAGGAAGCAAAACGGGAATTAAAAGCTAGTTTTATAGTTTTCAGATCCTTCCAGGCTGCAGCTTGATGCATGTTTATAGTTTAATTCACTTGATTGCAGTGTGCTTGAGTAGGGCTGTTAATGTGGTGGTTCCTTGTGTGTTTCTGTCCTTGCAGAACTTGTCCTCTAATGTTAGTCCTGCAGAAGTGAGTGACACACAGCAGCCTGTGAGTGTTCGCCTTCTCTGAACATTCATGAAGAGACCTGTGTCATATGCTTGCATGCAAAAACAGAGAGGGTCAGAAAGCAACACTCTTGGTGTGCATTTGGGTGTGAGATCTGTGGGAGGGGAAGTGTGTGTGTGTGTGTGTGTGAGAGAGAGATATCTTGAAACTGTACCCTGTCAGTGTGAGCTGTGTGGGCTGATGGCTGTATTGCTCTGGGCACGTTCTCAGCCTCTCTTACCTCCTCTGATCTTCTCTGTCCTTGTCTTAAGCTTCCTCTACAAGACTTTCCCACTGCAACTTGTCAAGGTAAGCAGATGAACCTGATTCTCAGTTACACAAAAAGGACAAGCAGTCAGTCATACAGTCACACACTTCATTCAAGTGTGTGTTTCTATGGCTTACAGACGATGCCGCTATGAGTCGGAGGAGGGTCTCGGTGAAGGAACTGGGACAGGTGGACTGTCACGGCTGGCTCTACAAAAAGAGAGAAAGCCGAGCTTTCCTGATGAATAAATGGAAGAAACACTGGTTTGTGCTGAAGGGGTGTTCTCTCTACTGGTACACAAGTGTGTTGGTGAGTCCTGTGTGGTTTTTTTTAAATGTAGAACCATGTTTACTCTTTATACAACTAAAAACTGAAGCATTAATATGATTTAAAGATTCATCAAAAGAATACTTCAGCCAAAGTGGATGCAATTTTACACATCCACCAAGTGTAATGGCTCAGCCAAGACATGTTTGGTGTGGAAAGAAAGAAAAAAACACCACCACACAACACCTTTTTTATCAGTAATACTGTCCGCACAAAAAATGCATGAAAGATGTATATTAATAAAATTTGTTGAATATTTTTCCAAACTTCAAGTGCCTAGTTTTGGTGCTGCTTTTTATCAAATTATCAGCTCGTTAAGCATCACTTACTGCTTAACCACATACACACATGCTTTTGACGTGATCATAACTCAAACCTCACCCCAAACTGTGTCTGCTGTAGCTCCAGATCACTGTTCTTGACTGACAGCTGTGGTAGCACATCTGCAACAAGGTTTGATGTGATGTTTTGAGTTCTGAGATACTTTTCTGCTCACAGTGTTTGTAAAGAGTGGCTGTTATATTGAGCCTTCCTGTTAGCTTGAACTGCTCTGGACATTTTCCTCTGACCTCATCAACAACTGTCGCCCACTGTTCCCCCCCCCCCAATCGTTCTACGTAAACTTCAGAGCATAAATATCCACAGAAATCAGCACCTTCTTAAATACTCAGTGCAGTCTGTCTGGCATCAACAATTATGATCAAGGTCACTGAGATGACCTTTTCCCCTCATTCTAAAGGTGAGGATTAATTGTATGCATTGCGCTGATGCCACATGATTGGCTGATTGGATAAACGTGATGAAGGTGATTAGGCTTCAGGATGATGGTCACTATGGCCCTATTCATACCTGGTATTAACATGTGTTCTGGAGGATCAGGAGGATCAGGACCGCTCTAAGGCTATGTTCAGACTGTCAGTTCAAATCAGATTTTTTTTTTTTGCATTGCCAATCTGAATCTGATCTTCCTGATTTGATTGACAGTCAAAACTCTGGAGACAGCTTCTAATTCATAGGTTTTTCTTTATTTTTATGAATTAAAAGTCTCTTCATGTCTTAAAGTAATGATGGATGTCATTTCTCTTTACTTAGTTGTTCAGTTCTTGACACAATTAATATGGATTACTACAGCTGTGGTGTAGAATAGGGATATTTACTGTATTTTTGCTTAAAATATTATTGAAATATTTTGTTTAACACTTTTGTTTACTACATAATTCCATAGATGTTCCAGATGTTATGTCATAGTTTTGGTGTCTTCGGTATTGTTCTACAATGTAGAAAATACAAAATATAGAAACACCTTTGAATGAGTAGGGGTGTACAAACTTTTTGTCTGGTGTTATACATCTTTTCACACCTGACATTTATTGTGTCTCCACATGCATCTTGAGTGACCACTTGTGATCTGTCTTACTTTTTTGCTCTGTATGCAAATAAACACACACACTTTTCGTTTTCAAAGACCAAATGCGTCGTTGTTAGCCAGCACATGCCAGTTTCAGCCGGGATCATGTGTCGGTGTGCGTCTGTCATATGAAAATAACAGCAGCCAAAATGTCTGGTGGGAAATATGTCAAAAAAAAAATTGTGAACAGCATATTAAATAGTTTAATATTGTGTGGTGTATAAAATGTCATCAAGACAACTTAAATATACACTTACAGTTACAACCAGAAGTTTACATACAGTTTAGAAAAAGACAAACTTTTTTCCTTAGTGTCTGACAGTAAAATTGAGGAAACTTGTCCTGTTTTAGGTTAGTTAGGATCCCCCAATTTTTTTTTTTTACTTGTGAAATGTCAGAATAATCAGAGAGAGAATTTTTAATTATTTTCATCAAAGTCAGAAGTTTACATACACTTGGTAAATATTTGGTAGATTTGCCTTTGAACTGTTTAACTTGGATCAAGCGGTTTGAGTTGCCTGCCACAAGTTTCTCACAATATCTTGCTGGAATTTTGGCCCATTCCTCCTGACAGAACTGGTGGAGCTGAGTCAAATTTGTGGGCCTTCTTGCTCGCACACACCTTTTCAGTGCCATCTACAAATGTTCTATAGGATTGAGGTCAGGGCTTTGTGAGGGCCACTCCAATACCTTCACTTTGTTGTCCTTAAGCTACTTTGCAGCTAATTTAGAGGTATGCTTGGGGTCATTGCCCATTTGAAGACCCAGCCACACCCAAGCTTTAACTTTTTGACTGATGTCTTGAGATATTGCTTCAATATATGCACATAATTTTCTTTCCTCATGACGCCGTCTGTTTTGTGAAATGCACCAGTCCCTCCTGCAGCAAAGCAGCCCCACAACATGATGATGCCATGCCCATACTTTGTGGTTGAGATGGTGTTCTGAGGCTTGCAAGCTTCCCCCTTTCTCCTCCAAACATAACGATGATCGTTATGACCAAACAGTCCCATTTTTGTTTCATCAGACCATAGGACATATCTCCAGAAATGAAGATATTTGTCCCCATGTGCAGCCACAAACTGTAATCTGGCTTTTTCATGGTGGTTTTGGAGCAGTGGCTTTCTCCTCACTGAGTGGCCTTTCAGCTCCTGTCGGTACAGAACTCGCTTTACTGTGGATAATGATACTCTCTTATCGGTTTCAGCCAGCATCTTTACAAGGTCTGGGGTTCATTTGCACATTTCGCACCAAAGCATGTTCGTCTCTGGGACCCAGAAGCCGTCTCCTTCCTGAGCGGTGTGATCACTGTGTGCTCCCATGGTGTTTAGACTTGTGTATTATTGTTTGAACAGATGAACGTGGGACCTTCAGGCATCTGGAAATTGTACCCAAGGATGAACCAGACTTGTGAAGATCCACAATTCTTTTCCTGATGTCTTGGTTGATTTCTTTTGATTTTCCCATGATGTCCTGTGAAGAGGCCCTTGTGTCTGAAGGTGTGCCTTAAAATACATCCACAGGTCCCAGTGTGCCTTCAATTAACTCAAATTATGTCAATTAGCCAATCAGAAGCTTCTAATGCCAAAACATCGTCATGTGGAATGCTCCAAGCTGTTTAAAGTCACAGTCAACTTGGTGTATGTAAACTTCTGACATTGATAAAAGTAATTAAAAATTCTCTGAAAATTTCTCTCTCTGATTATTCTGACATTTTACAGATAAAAAAAAATAAAAATGGGGGTCTTAAATGACCTAAAACAGGAAAAGTTTCCTCAATTTTACTGTCAGACAGAGAGAAACAAAAGTTTGTCTTTTTCTGGACTGTATGTAAACTGCTAGTTGCAACTGTATATTATGCAAAGTTTGGTTTTGCTTCTGCTGTTACGAAAACGAAAGCTTCACTGAGTGTTGGGTCATGTGACTAAGCATTGTGCAAGATCAAAAATATATAGTGTGCTCGACTCCATATATTAGCACATCTCTGAAATGTCAAAGCAGACATCCCTTGACCAAAAAGTGATGGTACAAGTACTGCAGCCAAGGCCAGCGAGACTACAGAACAGCATCAAACTCCTAAAGAAATCTTCTAAAGAGATGCAACAGCCAAAAAAAAAAGACATACATTTAATGCAGGCAAATGTCTTTTATTTAACCAACAAGGGCAAGGCTACTTGTTTTATTTCATTATTGTAGCTTATATATTTAGTTCCCAAAGTTTGCACCAGAGTTCATTTGTGCTGACTACATTTAATAAAATGCATGTTTTGGATCATAGTGTTTGTGTTTTATTGCTAGTTAAATGTCGGCTATTCTACAGCTATTTAAAACCTACAGAGCCCTCGATGGTGATTGGTGCCCCTTGTAAAGATTAACAAATAACCCTTCACTGAATGGTGATTGAGGTAAAATTATCTGCTCCACTGCGATATTCAGTTCTGTTTTCTGTATTAATCATCTCATGGTTTTGCAGATTGTGATGTTGATTATTCGCGTGTAAATCCCGACATGTTGACACATTTTGATTTGAATGCATAAGATTAAATGCTTAAAACAAAGTAATATGATACTTTAGTTCAAAAATTGTAAATTTAGTTATTTAACATAGTACACACAAGAATAAATCCATTCAAGTAGGCATAGAAACTCTTTTTAACCTCATATCTATTTTACAGTGCTCTACACAATTATTGGTACCCTTTGTAAAGATTAGTAAAAAGGGTCAGAAAAAAAATCCAGCTTTTGGTGAAGTCGCTTCATCTCGCACTGAAAAAATGAGAAAAATCCAACCTTTAATTGAAAGAAATTTATTCAAAGGAAAAACAAATCCCTCATCAAGAAAATTATTTTCAGTAAAGACATATGTGCCACTATTTATTATTGGCAACTCTGGAAATGATAGTGAACAGAGTGTACCTGAAGTGTGTTTCCCATTTAAATTGTACAGTATTTTTGAGTTGATTGGAGTGTGTAGGAACATTCAAGCTGTAATCCACAACTTCCTGATTAACTGAGGAATAAATATGAGGTGACACAGAGGCAAAATTCCCTAAACATCAACACGGGAACGATAAGAGACACACAAACCCAAGGAAGGAGACGTGTGTTGACCTTCATAAGTCAGGGAATGGGGATAAAAAATATCTACTCACCTGAAAATGTCCATTTCTACTGTTAGAGCAATAATAAAAAAAAGTGGACACCAACTGGAACTGTTCCACACTCACCTGGAAGAGGAGCCGAGTTTATTTTGCCCTCATATACAGTGAGGAGGGTAAGAGAGGCAAAAAAAATATCCCCAAGGATCACTGTTGATGAATTACAAGGAAAAAGTAAAATCTTGGGGTTTCCAAGTCTCCAAAACCCACCATCAGACTCCACCTCCATGCCAACAGATTATTTGGAAGGTTCCAGAAAAAAAGCCTTTTCTGTCAGTTAACTCCAAACGTAATCACCTGAAGTTTGTGAAACGCTTCGCCAACTTTGACTGAAACCGTGTTCTCTGGTCTGATGGAACAAAAATGTTGCTTTTTGGCAACAAACACTCGTGGTGGGTTGGTTGTAAAAAGAAGGATGGCTATAATGAAAAAAACCTAATCCCAACTGTAAAATATGGTAGAAGTTCTGTGATGTTTTGGGGCTGTTTTCCCTCCAAAGGACTCCATGTAATCACAGGACATTTTAAATCAGAATCTGGCTCCTCTGCCAGGAAATTAAAACTGGGTTGTCATTGGATCTTCCAGCAGGACAATGATCCAAAGCATCTATCCAAATCAACATAGAAATGATTCTCTGAGCACAGAATCAATCTTCTGCCCTGGCCATCTCAGTCACCTGAGCTGAACCCCAGTGAAAACCTCTGGGCTGAGCTGAAGAGGAGAGGGAGAGCACAAGAGAGGACCGAGGACCCTGGATGATCTGGAGCGACTGTGTAAAGAGGAATGGGCTCAATAAAATGTTATAGAAGACTGATTTTTTTTTTTCTGGCAAAGGGAGTGATAGATTTTGATTTTGTCTGTACTGTAGAAAGTTGAATTGGTAAAGTATGAGTGATCTAGAAATATAAGTCCTCTGCCAGCTCGGAGATTTGCTTCATGGATCCGGGAGCAACAATCACTGACACACAGCAGTTCAGAGATGTTTCTCAGTTTATTGAAGGACAAATATGAGTCCTGTATATATCCATATTCAAGAGTGTGGTGTAGCGATATGATTGGAAAACGTAATATCAGGAAGTGGAGTTGGCTGAGTGTGATCGAGTAGCATCAGCTAGTGATGGAAAATTACTGAGCAGGATAGCCTTATGAAAAACAGAAAGCATATGTGCGAGCAAAGATAAGTTTCAAGGATTTAACTGAAACTAGCCAAGACAAGTTGCAAGCATGGCAAACAAATATCTCTATCAGGGAGGTTGTACAAAGTATTAAATGCAGGGGTGCTAATAATATTGGTACGTGTTTTGTTTTTTGTTTTTTTGTTGAAAATAATTATTTCTTGATGAGGGATGTGTTTTTCTCTGAATACATTTTTCAATTAAAGGTTGGATTTTCCAGAGAAGTGGAGAGTCCAGCCCCTCTCGAGGAGCTGGGTTCCAGAGCCCAAGCTGTGTGTGGAGGTGAGCCTGACTATCTCTAGCTGGTACCTCTCAACCTCCCACACAAACTCAGGCTCTTTCCCCCCCAGCGAAGTGACATTCCATGTCCCAACAGCTAGCCGCTGTGTCCGGGGATCAGGTCGTCGAGGCCCCTGCCTTCGACTGCCACCCAATCCACACTGCACCAGCTCCCTACTGCTACCTCTGTGGGTGGTGAACCCACAGGAGGTCGGGCCACGTCACCTCTTCGGGCTGAGCCCGGCCGGGCCCCATGAGCAAAGGCCCGGCCACCAAGCGCTCGCATGCGAGCCCCAACCCCGGGCTTGGCTTCAGGGTGGGGCCCCGGCTGCGCCATACCGGGCGATGTCTCGGTCCTTGGTTGTTGCTCCATTAGGGGTTTTGGTGAACTGCTCTTGGTCTGGCCTGTCACCTAGGACCTGTCTGCCTTGGGAAACTCTGACAGGGGCATAATGCCCCCGAAAACATAGCTCCTAGGATCATTCAAGCACACAAACCCCTCCGCCACAATAAGGTGGCAGTTCTAGGGGACTAGGGACTCCATTGTGCTACTGGGGGACTTCAATGCTCATGTGGGCAATGACAGTGACACCTGGAGGGGCGTGGTTGGGAGGAATGGCCTCCCCGATCTGAACCCGAGTGGTGTTTTGTTATTGGACTTCTGTGCTAGTCACGGTTTGTCCATAACAAACACCATGTTCGAGCATAGGGGTGTCCATAAGTGCACGTGGCACCAGGACACCTTAGGTCGGAGGTCGATGATAGACTTTGTTGTCATTTCATCTGATCTCCGGCCCTATGTCGTGGACACTCGGGTGAAGAGAGGGGCTGAGCTGTCAACTGATCACCACCTGGTGGTGAGTTGGATCCGCTGGCGGAGGAGGAAGCTGGACAGACCTGGCAGGCCCAAACGTATGGTGAGGGTCTGCTGGGAACGTCTGGCCGAGCACTCTGTTGGGGAGGTCTTTAACTCCCACCTCCGGGAGAGCTTTTCCCAGCTTCCGGGGGAGATGGGGGACATTGAGTCTGAGTGGACCATGTTCTCTACCTCCATTGTGGACGTGGCTCTTCGGAGCTGTGGCCGCAAGGTCTCCGGAGCCTGTCGTGGCGGCAATCCCCGAACCCGGTGGTGGACACCGGAAGTAAGGGATGCCGTCAAGCTGAAGAAGGAGTCCTATCGGTCCATGTTGACCTCCAGGACTCCTGAGGCAGCTGACGGGTATCGGCAGGCCAGGCGTGCTGCAGTGGAGGCAAAAACTCGGAACTGGGAGGAGTTCGGGGAGGCCATGGAGAAGGACTATTGGTCGGCCTCGAAGAAATTCTGGCAAACCGTCCGGCGCCTCAGGAGGGGGAAGCAGTATTCTGCCAACACTGTTTACAGTGCGGGGGGAGCTGTTGAACTCGACTGGGGACATTGTCGGGCGGTGGAAGGAATACTTTGAGGATCTCCTCAATCCCACCGTCATGTCTTCCATTGAGGAGACTGAGGCTGATGACTCAGAGGTGGACTCATCCATTACCCAAGCTGAAGTCACTGAGGTGGTTTGCAAGCTCCTCGGTGGCAAGGCACCGGGGGTGGATGAGATCCGCCCTGAGTATCTCAAGTCTCTGGATGTTGTGGGACTGTCTTGGTTGACACACCTCTGCAACATCGCGTGGCGGTCGGGGACAGTGCCTATGGAGTGGCAGACTGGGGTGGTGGTCCCTCTTTTTAAGAAAGGGGACCGGAGAGTGTGCTCCAATTATAGGGGAATCACACTTCTCAGCCTCCCAGGGAAGGTTTACTCCAGGGTACTGGAGAGGAGAATTCGACCAATAGTCGAACCTCAGATCCAGGAGGAACAATGCGGTTTTCGTCCTGGTCGCGGAACACTGGACCAGCTCTATACCCTTCATAGGGTGCTCGAGGGTTCATGGGAGTTTGCCCAACCAGTCCACATGTGCTTTGTGGATCTGGAGAAGGCATTCCACCGTGTCCCCCGTGGTATTCTGTGGGGGGTGCTTCAGGAGTATGGGGTTCGGGGCCCTTTGCTAAGGGCTGTCCGGTCCATGTACGAACGGAGCAAGAGTCTGGTTCGCATTGCCGGCAGTAAGTCAGACCTGTTCCCGGTGCATGTTGGACTCCAGCAGGGCTGCCCTTTGTCACCGGTTCTGTTCATAATTTTTATGGACAGAATTTCTAGGTGCAGCCAGGGGCCGGAAGGAATCCTGTTTGGGAACCACAGGATTTCATCTGTGCTTTTTGTGGATGTTGTCATCCTGTTGGCTTCTTCAAACCAGGACCTCCAGCATGCACTGGGGCGGTTTGCAGTTGAGTGTGAAGCGGCTGGGATGAGAATCAGCACCTCCAAGTCCGAGGCCATGGTTCTCGACCAGAAAAGGGTGGCTTGTCCTCTTCAGGTTGGTGGAAAAGTCCTGCCTCAATTGGAGGAGTTTAAGTATCTTGGGATCTTGTTCACGAGTGAGGGAAGGATGGAGCGTGAGATCGACAGGTGGATTGGTGCAGCCTCCGCAGTGATGCGGTTGTTTTACCAGTCCGTCATGGTGAAGAAGGAGCTGAGCCAAAAGGTGAAGCTCTCAATTTACTGGTCGATCTACGTTCCGACTCTCACCTATGGTCATGAGCTTTGGGTAATGACCAAAAGAACAAGATCGCGGATACAAGCGGCCAAAATGAGTTTTCTTCGCAGGGTGGCTGGGCGCTCCCTTAGGGTGAGAAGCACAGTCACTCGGGAGGAGCTCGGAGTAGAGCCGCTGCTCCTTCACATCGAGAGGAATCAGCTGAGGTGGCTCGGGCATCTTTTTCGGATGCCTCCTGGACGCCTCCCTGTGGAGGTGTTCCAGGCATGTCCCCCTGGGAGGAGGCCCCGGGGAAGACCCAGGACACGCTGGAGGGACTATGTCTCTCGGCTGGCCTGGGAACGCCTCGGTGTTCTTCCCAAGGAGCTGGCCGAGGTGTCTGGGGAAAGGGAAGTTTGGGCTTCCATGCTTAGACTGCTGCCTCCGTGACCCGGTCCCGGATAAAGCGGAAGGAGATGAGAGATGAGACGAGACGAGGTTGGATTTTTCTCATTTTTTTTCAGTGTTGGATGAAGCAACTTCACCAAAAGGTGGATATTTTTTCTAACCCTTTTTACTAATTTTTACAGGGGGGATAATAGTCAAGGGCACTGTATGTTTGTTAGTTGTTCTATGTGGCCGGAGTTTTGGAATATTAATGGCCACATTTGACCATCTTGAAGAAAAAAAAAAGCTTTGTGTAAACTCTGGTGTGTAGTCTGACAGAAATTAAAGCATTTAGCATGGTGTTGGTGGTGGCATTGTTGTTGGTGTTGGCGGTGTTGGTGGCATTGTTGTTGGTGGTTCCTGTTCCACTTTAATATGACTCAGTTGGCACACAAATGAGCACATATTTCCGCTTATGCAGCGGACATTAGTTGAGTAAGTGACCATTCAATATGGCCCAGGACACATTCACGTGCACACTGTTAAAAGAATGTCACCACAGGCGGCCCAGACAGACCACCTCTGAATGTGGGCTTGAGCAATGAGCTCCTAATAAACATTTGACCCCATTCACACCTTTTCTAGAGCTGCCTGTTCACCCAGTACACACGTTAATACTGGATGTGAACAGGGCCAATGTCTTTCAGCATTTTAACAAAAAGAAACTTTGCAGGCATTGGAACATCCTTTAGTATTATCATATGTTAACTTTTAACATGCCACATTTGCTAGGTCTTTGGTTCACCTGAGGATGCATACTAAATTAGCAACATCGGCTAGCACTAGAAGTCCCAGAGAGGGGCCATTTGGCCTTTTTACCTAGAAAACCCACAAGAGGGCCAATTGGCCCCAAGTCCTCCCTGTAGACATTCATTTTGTTATGGAAATGTGGCTGTTAGTTACCTTACAGCTTAGAAATGAAATCTTACAATGCCTGTTGAATGTTGAATCTCTGCATCTTCGTTCCTTGGAGAGGAGCTTCTTTCACCACAAAATTCTTGAGGGAACTGAAGCGATAGTCCATGTGCACTGAGGTATTTATCCATCAAACAATTGTCTGGTTGCAGTCACATCACATGTTCACATTTTAGAATAGAATGTGTTTTTATTCCTCATTCTCACATTCACACAGAAGTAGCCAACATGACTTCACCACTGAAGTGTGAAGTGTGTGAAATGTGACCCCCTCACCCCACACACTGCCACTAACAGCCTCATTACCATAACAAAATGAGTGATTAGTGTATTGGGGAAAAGTGGTCGGGCCAAATGGCCCCATGTGGGTCTTCTAGGTAGACAGAAAAATGCTGGGACTGCTAGTGCTAGCAAGTAAGTCACATAAGCTAGCTACACAATCTGTGAGGTTGTGCTACATTAGCTAGTTAATTTGAAGCACAAAATGACTCCAAACGTGTTTAAAAAAACAAATACGACTACAAGCTATGAGACAGTTTCCCCTATGATGAAGGATATGGACAGAATCCAGCCATTTAATGTACTTTAGCATTCGTTTTTCACTTCTTTTACTTTTCCATTTTATGTTCTCTTACTTGGATCTTAAACCGAGTCGTTCAGTGATTCAGCAACCTCATGATAGCAACCCTGTGTCTCATCCATGGTCCCAGTTGACACAGTTTCATAAGACATGCAGTTTGGATGATGTTAAGCTCCTGTAAGTTCCTCTTGGGTCACTCCATGCCCAAGCAACCAAATTTGATTTGATTGTGGATTTTCTTCATTTTCCCAATAAATGTTCCTTTACCCACCAAATAAACAAATCTGAAGTTTGAGCTCTCTCTGTCAAATAGTTTCAAATAGTTTGAGGCTCCAAATTGGCGGATGTTAAATTTGACAGCATGTTCAGAGTTTAACGTTGAATTAAATGATAAATCCAGAACCCTGAACTTTTCTATGGCTCTAGACTAACAGGATTAACAGGAGATCACAAATACAGCAAAAATATTGTTCATATACAGAATGCAAATCCAAATATAACAGGGCCCATGAAAAATCCGAAAAAGCTTGGATCCATCTTTCAACATGGCTTTGTTTGGAAGCTGGGAAATCATCCAGGCATCAATTTTTTTTTCTGCTATAAAAAAAGTCCACCTTAGTGGCTTTGTACACTGTAAATTAAACAGTCTGATAGTTTGTTGTGGAACTACAGTCCCTCCAGATTGGAAAAAAAAGTGACTTAGGGTGATATTCAGGGAGTCGGAACTCACTGTGGGAATAAAATATTGAACATTTGAATGGTTGTATTTTGAAAAGCTTGACATGTAGTTTATTTATACCAAATGTTGTGATCTGTACAAAACTCCTTCAAGGTAAAACTATTTTAGAAAAAAATGTGTTCTATACCTCCAGCTTTCAGACAGTACCTCAGAATATGCTTCTTGCAGAAAAGTGTTTTGCTTGATTTGGTATGAGAACCAATCACCCTATTGGTTACATTGATTACATTAATTAGCAAAGTTCAGACACCAAGCATGCCTTTGCTGAAGCTGATTAACTGCTTTTAGATTGAAGGGGGGAAAAACATGTCCATTTAACTTTGGGCTTTTCTTTTATTTAAATAGAGCTTTTATGGAAGGTCTTTCTATCCGAATGTCCATCATTGGTCATATTTTACTTCAAATGGTCAAGAACAATAGCTAATTAGCACAAGAAAGAAAGAAAGATTGTCTCTGCTTCTTATCACAAGTACTGTTGATCAGAAGTGATTAAGGGTTTGGCTATGTATTGGAATAAGAAGCAAAATGGGCACATTTATTTAGAGTTTTAATCCAATCCAGAAGCTGAAATCCAATCAGATTGCTGTTGAAAAGTCAGCCACAGAACATGCTCAGTCTCAGACATCCTGTGTGAATCTTTTTGATCATATCTTCATGTTCGAACAGGCTCTAAAAGCAGAGGGTTACATCAACTTGCGAGACTTCACTCTGGACCAGGCGCATGAATGCAGGAGGAAGTTGTGAGTGTTTTTGGTTTTCCTTTAATTTAGTCATTTGGTGGATGTGAGTCAGCAAACCGCTGCGTTTGAATAACCACAGAAAGTTAATTACTTCACATGCACCTCTTTAACACAGTTTAATGCCAGGGTTTTTTTCAGACTTTATTTATAATGAGGGTAGCACTAAATAGCGATGCTAATGAACTTGTGGCCCTCCCTAAAATAAATGTATACAATATAAACTATAAAAACTATTTACACTAAATTACAATAAAAACAATACAATAATCATATTAATAGATATAAATAAGAAACAAATTATTATAAAATTATATTACAAAATTATATAAAAGACGCTGCTCAGAAAACGCCCGCTCTCTGAGAGATTCCTTAAAGGGCATAAGCTGTTCGATTCGCCTTGTAGAGAGAGGGAGAGTATTCCAAAGGCGGGTAGCAGAAACAGAAAAAGTGCGCCCGCCTTCAGTTTAATGTGCCATTTAATAATACAGGCGTTGTCCCATCAGCCAAGGCTGTATGTTTAGATTTATAGCAGTATGATTGCTAAATATACATTATCTTCATCTTGAACTAATAATAAACAGATTAATCATGCTCTTCAACAAGGAAATATATATCCACTGATTTGGTCATGAAACAATGATAATGTTTCTGGAAGGAGTCTCCAGTGTTAGTAAGTTTTCAAGAATGAGGGTTTTGCAGTTGCTAGGTAACATGAGATGCTGCTTTATTTTGTCTGCTTGACTTCAAGAGAAACAAAAAAAGAGAGCTTGGTGAGGTAACGGCCAGCAGGTTATACTTAGCAGTTATTGCTTAAGTGATAGCAGGAAGTAACTTATCTCGCAGGCATTTCACCGTATTAAATGTAATCATAAATGGATAAAGAGCATGATGTTATTTTAATGAATAAAAAATTCAGTGCAATGGGATGGAACAATGCAGTGGTACAAAGTGACATGTCATTGAAAAACTATTTGACTTATAGCAATTTTTTAATAATCATTTTTAGAAACGCCAATTGTTTAACACTTTAATTTCTCTGTCGATTTTAATTTAATTTAAAAAAACTTAGAAAATTAGAATAACGCTCCATGTTAAAAATCAATCTACTTCGAGTGAGCATTTAAAATTGATCATTTCAACCTGGATTGTAACCGAATGTTCTTCTGTACTCCTTTTAATGCATTTCAGTGTCCAAATGTAGCTCAAGCCCCTCACTAAAACACTGCAGTAATCTCAGAGCAGTTAAGCATCTGCACTAATAGCATGCTGTCACCTCCTCAGGCACAGGAAATAGTCTGGTAAACACAACTTAACTACAGTGCTCAGACCTCGCACTCCCACTTCCGCTGCAAACAGAGTGACATGTAGACATACAGTGGTGCTTGAAAGTTTGTGAACCCTTTAGAATTTTCTATATTTCTGCATAAAGATGACCTAAAACATAATCAGATTTTTACACAAGTCCTAAAAGTAGATAAAGAGAACCCAGTTAAACAAATGAGACAAAAATATTATTCTTGGTCATTTATTTATTGAGGAAAATGATCCAATATTACAGATCTGTGAGTGGCAAAAGTATGTGAACCTTTGCTTTCGGGATCTGGTGTGACCCCCTTGTGCAGCAATAACTGCAACTAAACGTTTGCGGTAACTGTTGATCAGTCCTGCACACCGGCTTGGAGGAATTTTAGCCCGTTCCTCTGTACAGAACAGCTTCAACTCTGGGATGTTGGTGGGTTTCCTCACATGAACTGCTCGCTTCAGGTCCTTCCACAACATTTCCATTGGATTAAGGTCAGGACTTTGCCTTGGCCATTCCAAAACATTAACTTTATTCTTCTTTAACCATTCTTTGGTAGAACGACTTGTGCGCTTAGGGTCATTGTCTTGCTGCATGACCCACCTTCTCTTGAGATTCAGTTCATGGACAGATGTCCTGACATTTTCCTTTAGAATTCGCTGGTATAATTCAGAATTCATTGTTCCATCAATGATGGCAAGCCGTCCTGGCCCAGATGCAGCAAAACAGGCCCAAACCATGATACTACCACCACCATGTTTCACAGATGGGATAAGGTTCTTATGCTGGAATGCAGTGTTTTCCTTTCTCCAAACATAACGCTCCTCATTTAAACCAAAAAGTTCTATTTTGGTCTCATCCATCCACAAAACATTTTTTCCAATAGGCTTCTGGCTTGTCCACATGATCTTTAGCAAACTGCAGACGAGCTGCAATGTTCTTTATGGAGAGCAGTGGCTTTCTCCTTGCAACCCTGTCATGCACACCATTGTTGTTCAGTGTTCTCCTGATGGTGGACTCATGAACATTAACATTTGCCAATGTGAGAGAGGCCTTCAGTTGCTTAGAAGTTACCCTGGGGTCCTTTGTGACCTCACCGACTATTACATGCCATGCTCTTGGAGTGACCTTTGTTGGTCTACCAATCCTGGGGAGGGTAACAATGGTCTTGAATTTCCTCCATTTGTACACAATCTGTCTGACTGTGGATTGGTGGAGTCCAAACTCTTTAGAGATGGTTATGTAACCTTTTCCAGCCTGATGAGCATCAACAACGCTTTTTCTGAGGTCCTCAGAAATCTCCTTTGTTCGTGCCATGATACACTTCCACAAACATGTGTTGTGAAGATCAGACTTTGATAGATCCCTGTTCTTTAAATAAAACAGGGTGCCCACTCACACCTGATTGTCATCCCATTGATTGAAAACACCTGACTCTAATTTCACCTTCAAATTAACTGCTAATCCTAGAGGTTCACATACTTTTGCCACTCACAGATATGTAATATCGGATCATTTTCCTCAATAAATAAATGACCAAGTATAATATTTTTATCTCATTTGTTTAACTGGGTTCTCTTTATCTACTTTTAGGACTTGTGTGAAAATCTGATGATGCTTTAGGTCATATTTATGCAGAAATATAGACAATTCTAAAGGGTTCACAAACTTTCAAGCACCACTGTATGCAAACACACTCTCAGTTTCTGAAAAGATCTGTCTTTAGCCTGCATGTTTGATGTATGTAAGCAATCATTTCCTCCTTTTTTCTGTTTTTTGTGTTTTATTTTTGCAGTGCTATAAAGGCCAGCCACTCGCAGGTTGTGACACTCTTCTTTGCAGCTGAGAACTCACAAGATATGAACATGTGAGTGTCAAAAAGAAGCGCAAGTAGGAAGTGTGTGTGCGCACACTTCTTCTCATGTGCATCGTGGCTCTTTTGCATATTTGAGATCACCAACCATGAGCTGGTACTGTATGTGATAGTCATTAATTAGTGAACTGGAGATCCTGTGGTATTCCTTTTTCACTGACAAACAGGCTAGAGCTCATACACAGACAATACTGTACAGAACATACAGGCTACATTTAGTACTCGTCAACACATCCACCTATATGCAAGATGTTGCTTGTAAATTAGGTATCTTGTTTATTTTCCTGCTCACAAACCTTTTTTGTGATAACAGGTGGTTGAGTAAGTTAACTGCAGCTGCTAAAAAGAAAGAACCTCTAGAACTGGTTGCTGCAGGTAATGATGTCCACCATTTTTTACAATCACACACACACACACACACACACACACACACACACACACACACACACACACATTCATAGTTAAAGATAGATGGCCTTTCAGATTTTTCAAGTGTACACCCAATTATTTTTGTTTAGTGACCGAAAGCTACTGAATTTGAATCACAGACTTCCAATTTTATTCGTTTTTTAAAAATAGAACAATTAATGAATTTATCTCCACGTGGGCCTAAATTCGCCGCTATTTTTTCCTGCTTCCTCATGACCCAATTCAAGATACATCATCATGCATCACGTGGTGGGCTTTCCCCGTTCATGCAAGGCATTGTGGGATACAAATTTGAAACAGGAGAGAAAAATGGAGGACGTGAGTGTGCGAATGAAATGTGAAAGAGCGACTACAGTAATGGAAAGAAAGCGAGAAGAAAAGACGTTATGTTATACAACCCCAATTCCAAAAAAGTTGGGACAAAGTACAAATTGTAAATAAAAACGGAATGCAATAATTTACAAATCTCAAAAACTAATATTGTATTCACAATAGAACATAGACAACATATCAAATGTCGAAAGTGAGACATTTTGAAATTTCATGCCAAATATTGGCTCATTTGAAATTTCATGACAGCAACACGTCAAAAAAGTTGGGACAGGGGCAATAAGAGGCTGGAAAAGTTAAAGGTACAAAAAAGGAACAGCTGGAGGACCAAATTGCAACTCATTAGGTCAATTGGCAATAGGTCATTAACATGACTGGGTATAAAAAGAGCATCTTGGAGTGGCAGCGGCTCTCAAAAGTAAAGATGGGAAGAGGATCACCAATCCCCCTAATTCTGCGCCGACAAATAGTGGAGCAATATCAGAAAGGAGTTCGACAGTGTAAAATTGCAAAGAGTTTGAACATATCATCATCTACAGTGCATCAGATCATCAAAAGATTCAGAGAATCTGGAAGAATCTCTGTGCGTAAGGGTCAAAGCCGGAAAACCATACTGGGTGCCCGTGATCTTCGGGCCCTTAGACGGCACTGCATCACATACAGGCATGCTTCTGTATTGGAAATCACAAAATGGGCTCAGGAATATTTCCAGAGAACATTATCTGTGAACACAATTCACCGTGCCATCCGCCGTTGCCAGCTAAAACTCTATAGTTCAAAGAAGAAGCCGTATCTAAACATGATCCAGAAGCGCAGACGTCTTCTCTGGGCCAAGGCTCATTTAAAATGGACTGTGGCAAAGTGGAAAACTGTTCTGTGGTCAGACAAATCAAAATGTGAAGTTCTTTATGGAAATCAGGGACGCCGTGTCATTCGGACTAAAGAGAAGAAGGACGACCCGAGTTGTTATCAGCGCTCAGTTCAGAAGCCTGCATCTCTGATGGTATGGGGTTGCATTAGTGTGTGTGGCATGGGCAGCTTACACATCTGGAAAGACACCATCAATGCTGAAAGGTATATCCAGGTTCTAGAGCAACATATGCTCCCATCCAGACGACGTCTCTTTCAGGGAAGACCTTGCATTTTCCAACATGACAATGCCAAACCACATACTGCATCAATTACAGCATCATGGCTGCGTAGAAGAAGGGTCCGGGTACTGAACTGGCCAGCCTGCAGTCCAGATCTTTCACCCATAGAAAACATTTGGCGCATCATAAAACGGAAGATACGACAAAAAAGACCTAAGACAGTTGAGCAACTAGAATCCTACATTAGACAAGAATGGGTTAACATTCCTATCCCTAAACTTGAGCAACTTGTCTCCTCAGTCCCCAGACGTTTACAGACTGTTGTAAAGAGAAAAGGGGATGTCTCACAGTGGTAAACATGGCCTTGTCCCAACTTTTTTGAGATGTGTTGTTGTCATGAAATTTAAAATCACCTCATTTTTCATTTTTTGGAATCGGGGTTGTATACGAAGGAAAGGAAACGCAGGACCAAACTAATAAATATGGGCGCTCAGCGAGCACCTCGGTGTGATCAGCTGTTCGTTTAGCGACAGAATGATGGAACTGTCAGTGCACGCTCAAAGGGAAACCTGTAGATGGCAGTAATGCAACACTGTGGATGCCAACTGCTGTAAAACCCAAAAGAAGAAGAAGGTAAACCTGCGCATGCACACACGGACTTCCTCTGTCTGCTTGACTGCGCCAAGCGAGCAATTTCATGCACATTATTTGCTTTAATCCCCTCAAATTAAATAACTTCCCAGCCACAGAATGGCCTGATATTTTGTGAGAGATTACAGAAATAAACAGATATCACAATCACCACATTTCAGAGGGAACTAAATTTCACTGATTTTTATGAAATCGAAAGGCCGCCTAGCTTTAAATATCTATGAGTATCTACAAAATATCTAAATTCTCAATGTACAAGGTGTACCATTTACCTTGCCTTCATATATCCACACTCAGGGTATGCAACACGGGTATGGGCTCCTCAATCTGTAGAACTTTACTCACTCTCGAGCTACAGCAGCTGCTCCAATTTCCACTATCGCGACATTAGACAGTACATGTCTTGAAAGAGTTGCTTTTTACAAATACCTGGGCGTATGGCTTGATGATAAGTTGACTTTTGATGTGCATATTGGCAATCTGTTGAGAAAGTTTAGGCCTAAACTGGGTCTTTTTTTTTCGTTTAAAAAAATGCTTTCCATTTGAGGCTAGAAAGAGAATAGTGCAAAGCTCCTTTTTATCTGTATTAGACTTTGGTGATGTGATATACAGTGGTGCTTGAAAGTTTGTGAACCCTTTAGAATTTTCTATATTTCTGCATAAATATGACCTAAAACATCAGATTTTTGCACGAGTCCTAAAAGTAGATAAAGAGAACCCAGTTAAACAAATGAGATACAAATATTATACTTGATCATTTATTTATTGAGGAAAATGATCCAATATTACATATCTGTGAATGGCAAAAGTATGTGAACCTCTAGGATGAGCAATAAATTTGAAGTTGAAATTAGAGTCAGGTGTTTTCAATCAATGGGATGACAATCAGGTGTGAGTGGGCACCCTGTTTTATTTAAAGAACAGGGATCTATCAAAGTCTGATCTTCACAACGCATGTTTGTGGAAGTGTATCATGGCACGAACAAAGGAGATTTCTGAGGACCTCAGAAAAAGCGTTGTTGATGCTCATCAGGCTGGAAAAGGTTACAAAACCATCTCTAAAGAGTTTGGACTCCACCAATCCACAGTCAGACAGATTGTGTACAAATGGAGGAAATTCAAGACCATTGTTACCCTCCCCAGGAGTGGTCGACCAACAAAGATCACTCCAAGAGCAAGGCGTGTAATAGTCGGCGAGGTCATAAAGGACCCCAGGGTAACTTCTAAGCAACTGAAGGCCTCTCTCACATTGGCTAATGTTAATGTTCATGAGTCTGCCATCAGGAGAGCACTGAACAACAATGGTGTGCATGGCAGGGTTGCAAGGAGAAAGTCGCTGCTCTCCAAAAAGAACATTGCTGCTCATCTGCAGTTTGCTAAAGATCATGTGGACAAGCCAGAAGGCTATTGGAAAAATGTTTTGTGGACGGATGAGACCAAAATAGAACTTTTTGGTTTAAATGAGAAGCGTTATGTTTGCAGAAAGGAAAACACTGCATTCCAGCATCTTACACCTTATCCCATCTGTGAAACATGGTCGTGGTAGAATCATGGTTTGGGCCTGTTTTGCTGCATCTGGGCCAGGACGGCTTGCCATCATTGATGGAACAGTGAATTCTGAATTATACCAGCGAATTCTAAAGGAAAATGTCAGGACATCTGACCATGAACTGAATCTCAAGAGAAGGTGGGTCATGCAGCAAGACAACGACCCTAAGCACACAAGTCGTTCTACCAAAGAATGGTTAAAGAAGAATAAAGTGAATGTTTTGGAATGGCCAAGTCAAAGTCCTGACCTTAATCCAATGGAAATGTTGTGGAAGGACCTGAAGCGAGCAGTTCATGTGAGGAAACCCACCAACATCCCAGAGTTGAAGCTGTTCTGTACGGGGGAACCGGCTAAAATTCCTCCAAGCCGGTGTGCAGGACTGATCAACAGTTACCGCAAACGTTTAGTTGCAGTTATTGCTGCACAAGGGGGTCACACCAGATACTGAAAGCAAAGGTTTACATACTTTTGCCACTCACAGATGTGTAATATTGGATCATTTTCCTCAATAAATAAATGACCAAGTACAATATTTTGGTCTCATTTGTTTAACTGGGTTCTCTTTATCTACTTTTAGGACTTGTGTGAAAATCTGATGATGTTTTAGGTCATATTTATGCAGAAATATAGAAAATTCTGAAGGGTTCACACACTTTCAAGCACCACTGTATATGCATGCAGCCTCTTCCATGCTTAAAAAGCTGGATTCTCTGTATCATGCTGCAATACGTTTTGTAACAAATGCAGGTTCACGAACACCTCACTGCACTTTATATGAATCTTTAGGTTGTCCCTCTCTATATCAGAGGCGAAAATGGCACTTGTTGATTCTTACTCTCAAGGCATTGCTAGGTAAACTGCCGCTCTATATCTCAAGACTTCTTCTAACTTACCACACAGGCACCTACAATACTAGGCAAGTAGCAAATAGGATGCTCTTGGGTGTTCCGATGGTACAGTCAGAGCTTGGAAAAACTGCCTTATCCTTTTATGCACCATCAATATGGAATGAGATGCAGGTTATCATTACATTAGAAGCACTTCCTACTGTAAACGCCTTCAAAGGAATGTTAAAATCCGCCCTACAGGAAACATGTAGCTGTTTTACCTGATGTGACTGTTGACTGTGACAACTCCAATTCTCACATTCATAATATTGTTGATTTTATGTATAATGTATGTACTTTACTGTATGTATGCAATTTATGTTAATATCTGTGCGCCATCTTGGCCACGACTCCCTGGAAGAAGAGATCTTGTATCCGGTATCTCAATGGGACAATTCCTGGATAAATAAAGGATATAAGAAATAACTCATTAGACAAACTGAACTAGTACAAAGACGGGCTACAAAATATATTCTTGGTCTGCCATAAGTGATACTAGTTAACAGGAAAGATTAATAAGAATAAATGTACTTCCCCTGTGTTACTGGCACAAGCATCTCAACATGGTGCTGTTCTTGAAGATTGTCACTGGGTTACCCAAAATTGATCCCAAAGTCCTGCCATCTGTCGTTAGTTCCATTAAAGAAACAAGAAGTAACAACAGTGTAGCTGGAGTCATGTACAAACAACCGTTCTGCAGGATCTCCACAGATCAAAAGTCATTCCTGATAAGAACAAGAAACTCGCCAACTCAAACTAACACTGTCCTCCTACAAGTCCCTCCTCCTACAGTATGACACCTTAATCCTTATCCTTGCAATTTGCTTTACAACCCTGATGATCCACAACCATGGAGAACAAGATGCGTTAAGTGCAATTCTACACGTAACCTTCTTAGGCCTTTAACTTGTTGTTTATAAATATTTACCACCGCCAAGGAGGTTATGTTTTCGGTAGCGTTGGTTGGTTTGTTTGTTTGGTTTATCTGTTAGCAACATTACGGAAAAAGTTATGAACGGATTGCTCTGAAATTTTTTCCCAGAGGTGTGACTGGGCACAAGTAACAGTCCATTAAATGTTGGCGGTGATCCAGATCACCTTCTGGATCCCGGAATTTTTTAAAGGATTCTTGGCGGAGGTCTGCGCTCTCCGAGTGCTTTTCTAGTTTAAAATTTGTTTACCCTAAGGCAAAGCTAAATAAACCGTCATTGTGACCTATTTCTGTGCTTCATGTAGAACCTGACCACATATGCACTACATATGTCAATCAAAAAGCCCAGAATCAAGACCCTTTTACCTCATGTGCTCTGTGGTCATGATATTTCCTGTTTAACTCTGTGTGTACTCTGAATACAGAGTGTTACAGTGAAGACAGTGATGAAGAGGATGATGTGGAAGAAGCAGAAGTCCAGTACACTGAGCAACTAACCACCAGTTCCACCAATGTGAGACTTTTTGTGGTGTCTGACTTTATATTTTTGTCTGTTTTTATTGTGTGTAAATGTTAAATAATGTAGACTGTGTTCGCTGTTACAGCTGATCAGAGCAGCCACAGAAAAGAAAGTATACTCTATGGCCAAAAGTTTGTAGACACCTGACCAACATTTACATGTGCTTTGTGAACATCTTATTTGAGATTTATTCCCCTTTGCTCTTTGTTCCACCCTTCTGGGAATGCTTTCCACTCGATTTTGAAAGGTGGCTGTGTGGATTTGTGTTTATTCAGCCACAAGAGTACTCGTGAGGTCAGGCACTGATTTTAGGCAACAAGATTTTCCAGTTCATCCCAAAAGTATTCAGTGGGGTTGAGGTCAGGGCTCTGTGCAGGTCTCTCAAGTTATTCAGCTTCAACCTCAGCAAACCATATCCTCATGGAGCTCTGTTTGTGCACGGCAGCATCGTGATGCTGGAACATGTTTGGGTCTCTAGTTCCAGTGAAGGGAAATTGTAACACTACAGCATACAGAGACATTTTGGGGTAGAACCATGTATGGGTATGATGGTCAGGTGTCCACAAATTTTGGGCCATTTTAGTGTATTTAATGCATTACATTGCATTTTGCACTCTTGTGGTTCTTGTGGGGTGCATCTCCATGTGCTGTGCATCTCGGCACATTAACAAGTCTGAGATCTGTATGAAGATGTATTTAAAGATGCCAGAGATTCACGTAGAACATTTTAGATCTGTAGATTATTTTTGATGTGATGCAATATGATTCAGTATTGTGCAGTTTTATTTTAATTGAAGGGTCTTACAGGTACGAAGGCTTGGACTCAGTACCTGTAGGACCCCTAAATTAAAATAAACTCAGACTGACAAAGTCAGAGGCCACACCTCCTTCACTGGAATTTTATACACACACACACACACACACACACACACACACACACACACACACACCGATCAGCCATAACATTAAAACCACTGAGAAGTGAATAACATTGATTATCTTGTGATATGGGATTTATTAGGCAGCAAGAGAACAGTCAGTTCTTGAAGTTGATGGCTTAGAAGCAGGAAAAATGGGCGAGTGTAAGGATCTGAGTGACTTTGACAAATAGTGATGGTGAGATGACTGGGTCTGAGTATCTCCAAAATGGCCCATCCTGTGGGGTGTTCCCAGTATGCAGTGGTTAGTACCGAACAAAAGTGGTCCAAGTGGACAACCGGTGAACTGGCGACAGGGTCATGGGTGTCAAAGGCTCACTGATTTGCATGGGGCATGAAGGCTAGCCCATATGGTCCAATCCCACAGAAGAGCTCCTGTAACACAAACTGCTGAAAAAGTTAATACTGGTTAAAACAGAAAGATGTCAGCATTAACTTTTTCAGCAGTTTGTGCTACAGTAACTCTTCTGTGGGATTGGACCACATGGGCGAGCCTTCATGCCCATGCGACTCAGTGAACCTTCAACACCCATGACCCTGTCACCGGTTCTCCTTCCTTGGAACATTTTTGGTAGGTCCTAACCACTGTGCATACTGATATTGGATCAGTGAAACCTCAGGATTGCCCAGATGTGTGCATATAAACATGCTGAACGCGTATGTGTGTGTTATACAGGGATGTCTTCCTCCACCATGCTGCAGCTCATCCCCATGCCAGGACATGCTCCCCCTTGTGTCTCCCGTGTGTAACACCTCAGAGTGTGTGAGTTCAGACAGCGAATCGTGGCTGGAGCTCAGTTCTAACTCTCAGGGTCCAGTGTGCACCAGCGAGCCCAGTGACATCAGCCAGCTGCAGGATTACCATGACAACAAACGTAAGTGACAGGCTTGTAGTACTCGGGTCCAGGACTCGGACTCGAGTCTGACTCGTGCCCTAATTTTAAGGACTTGTGACTCGACTCTGACTTGAGCACTGATGACTCGGACTCGTGCATTAACTGCATTCGGACTTGTAAATTGGAGACGAAGACTCGGATTTTTTCTTTATTTTTTGTAACATGCCATAATAATTTGGCATAAGATATTTATACCTACATTAAGTTTTGTACTAATTTTGTGTAAAAGTGTCACACCCGTGTGCCTTGGCGCGTGCATCAGATAGACTCTCGGGCGCGCTCTGGACAGCACACGTGCCAAGTGGACTCTTGCACGCGCCGTAAACGACTCGATCCTGCATAGGATTAAGGCACAATCAGCACACCGATATAAAAACTGTGAAAACACACTTACCTTGCGAAGTATTGAGTTCTTTGTGAAGTATTCTCATCTTTGATCCTGCTGAGTCTACGATAGCCTGTTTGTGCCTTGCTCGACCTATCGCCTGTTTTACAATTTTGCCTGCTGTTCTGGATTGTTTACCGTCTTCACTTGTATTAATAAACACACCTTCTGCACTTCCATCCGTCTCCCAACTGTCTCTGACAGAATACTTCACACTCCCTGATAAAGAGAAGCACATTCACCTGTTCATACGCCATGTTCAGGAACAAACTAATGTTAATGGTGCTGAAACAGACACCGTCACATGGTGCAGGTGGAGTCTTGTTCTCGGACTCGACTCGGATCAATAGTGAACTCGATTCGGACTCGACTCAATTTTTTTTAATGACTCGGACTTGAACACTGGGGACTCGGACTCAACGTTTAGTGACTCGACTACAACACTGGTAAGTGAATATCTGCCTTGACATCTCAGTCCAATCTGACACCAACATGTCATTTTCCTCATTTTCCTGAATTTGCATCACAGACTTCCAATTTTATTCGTTTTTTTAATAGAACAATTAATGAATTTATCTCCACATGGCCCTAAATTCTCCGCTATTTTTTCCTGCTTCACCATGATCCAATTCAAGATACTACATCATGCATCCCGTGGTGGGCTTTCCCCGTTCATGCAAGACATTGTGAGATACAGATTTGAAACAGGAGAGAAAAATGGAGGACGTGAGTGTGCGAATGAAACGTGAAAGACCGACTACAGTAACGGAAAGTGAGAAGAAAAGACGTTATGTTATATATGAAGGAAAGGAAACGCAGGACCAAACTAATAAATATTGGCGCTCAGCGAGCACCTCGGTGTGATCAGCTGTTCGTTTCGCGACAGAATGATGGAACTGTCAGTGCACGCTCAAAGGGAAACCTGTAGATGGCAGTAATGCAACACTGTGGATGCCAGCTGCTGTAAAACCCAAAAGAAGAAGGTAAACCTGCGCATGCGCACACGGACTTCCTCTGTCTGCTTGACTGCGCCAAGCGAGCGATTTCATGCACATTATTTGCTTTAATCCCCTCAAATTAAATAACTTCCTGTTAGGGTTTTGCTGGGATTCGAACCTGGTTCGTTGGTGTGATAATCCAGCAAACCCCCACTAGGCCACCAGGGGGATGACTCAAATGCAGAGGCGTGAGGCGGAAGTAGAAAAAGAATCAAAAGGTTTATTTAAACTATATACACTATATACAGGGCAAAACAAAAGACAAAAAAAAACCAAAGAGTATAATCCAAAAGAAAAGCAAAGTGCAAAAATTCAAAAGCTAAGAAGATCAAAAAACACAGTACAAAGGAAACTGGAGATAAACATAACAGCACAAAGACTCCGTGACAAGAGGACTGAACTCAGGGGTATAAATAGACAAACTAATTAAGGACACAGGTGAAGATAATTAGGCAATTAACACAAACACAAAACACAGGAACAGTGGCGGCCTCTAGAGGCCAAAATAAACACGACATGAAAAGGAAATAACAGCGGCCTCTAGAGGCCAAAACAGTCCTAGTCCTAACAGGACCCCCCCCTCTAGGAGCGTCTCCTGACGTTCCCAGGGCGATCCGGATGGGCCGAATGGAAGTCCCGACATAGTTCTTTATCAAGGACATCCCGAGCAGGAACCCAGCAGCGCTCCTCAGGACCATAGCCCTCCCAGTCCACCAGATATTGCAACCCGCCGCGGACCCGGCGGGAGTCAAGCAGGCGATTCACAGTGAACACAGTCTGCCCCTGGAAGATGCGGGGGGGTGGGGGGTTCCTAGGGGCAGGGGCATACGTAGACGTCAGTACGGGCCGTAACAGGGAAACATGGAAAGTGGGGTTGATCCTCAGAGTCCGGGGCAACTGGAGCCGGTAGGAGACAGGGTTCACCCTGCACACCACCTTGAAGGGGCCAATGTAGCGAGGAGCAAGCTTGCGGTTCTCCACCCGCAGTGGAAGGTCCTTAGTGGACAGCCAAACACGCTGCCCAGGGCGGAAAGCGTGTGCAGGTCTTCTATGGCGGTTGGCCTGAGTCTGGTTGGTTCTGGAGGTCTGTATGAGGGTCTTCCTGACCTTGCTCCAGGTCTTGCGACACCGTCTCACATATTGGTTGACCGAGGGCACCCCCGCGTCCTCCTCCTGGTCCGGGAACAGAGGTGGCTGGAACCCGAATTGGCACTGGAATGGCGACAGCTTGGTGGCCGATGACTGCAGGGTGTTGTGGGCGTACTCCGCCCATGGCAGCCAGGTGCTCCACGATGTCGGGTTATCCATAGCCAGGCCTCGCAGGGTGGTTTCCAGGTCCTGGTTGAGCCTCTCCGTCTGACCATTGGACTGTGGGTGAAACCCAGAGGAGAGGCTGGCAGTGGCTCCGATGACCTTGCAGAACCCGTGCCACACTCGGGAGGAGAACTGGGGCCCTCGGTCTGAGACGATGTCCTGTGGAAGACCAAAGACTCGGAAGACATGATTAAACAAAAGTTTCGCAGTTTCAAGAGCAGAGGGGAGTTTGCACAGTGGTATGAAGCGGCAGGCCTTGGAGAATCTGTCAACTAAGACCAAAATGACCGTGTTACCTTGTGACTCAGGGAGACCCGTGATAAAGTCGACTGCCACGTGGGACCAGGGACGCCGGGGAATGGTCAGAGGATGCAGGAGACCCTGGGGACGCTGTCGTGGGTTCTTGGTTCTGGTGCAAACCTCACAGGACAGGACAAATGACCTTACTTCCTTCTCCATGTTAGGCCACCAGAAGCGTCTTTTCAGGAAGTCCAGGGTCCTCCGAGCTCCCGGGTGGGCGGTGAGAGGGGAAGAGTGACCCCACTGGAGAACCTTGGCCCGGGCTTGATGTGGGACGTACAAGAGGCCTGGTGGCCCCGTCCCAGGACCGGGGTCCTGGCGTTGGGCTCGTCGGACAGCCTCCTCAATACCCCAGCGGACAGGGGCCACAATCCGGGACACAGGGATAATAGGCCCGACTTCATTCTCCCTGTTAGTGGCAGAGAACAGTCTGGACAGTGCGTCAGGTTTGGTGTTCTTGGAGCCGGGGCGGTATGAGAGGGTGAAGTCAAACCGACTGAAAAACAGGGCCCACCTAGCCTGTCGAGGGTTCAGTCTCTTGGCTTGCTGGAGGTACTCCAGGTTCTTGTGGTCAGTCCAAACCAGGAATGGATGTTGTGCTCCCTCCAGCCAGTGCCTCCACTCCTCAAGGGCCAGTTTGACTGCTAGCAGTTCTTGATCCCCCACATCGTACCGGGACTCAGCAGGACTCAGGCGGTGGGAGAAGTAAGCGCAGGGGTGCAGCTTTCCTTCCGAACGTTGAGAGAGCACCGCGCCGACACCACTGTCCGAGGCGTCCACCTCCACGATGAATGGTTGGGAGGTGTCCGGGAGAACCAGAATGGGTGCCGTGCAGAAGCGGTCCTTGAGGTCTTTGAACGCCTTTTCTGCCTGAGGAGACCAGCCATAAGATCCACCTGTCCCTTTGGTGAGGTCTGACATGGGTGCTGCCACAGAACTGAAGTTCCTGATGAACTTGCGGTAGAAGTTAGCGAATCCTAAGAACCGCTGAACCTCCTTAACGGACTTGGGAGTAGGCCAATCCCGGACGGCCAGGGTCTTGGCAGGGTCCATTTGGAGTTGGCCTGTCCGTACAATAAATCCCAGAAAGGAGACCTCGGGAACATGAAATTCGCATTTCTGGGCCTTGGCGAACAGATTGTTCTGTAGCAGCCTCTGGAGAACCTGGCGGACATGGTGGCGGTGCTCCTGCACGGTCTTGGAAAAGATAAGGATGTCGTCGAGGTAGACAAAAACGTATAGGTTAATCATGTCCCTTAAGACGTCGTTGATTAGGGCCTGAAAAACAGCTGGTGCGTTGGTGAGTCCGAAGGGCATCACCTGGTATTCGTAGTGCCCAGACGGGGTGTTAAAGGCAGTCTTCCACTCGTCTCCCTGTCGGATACGGATGAGGTGGTATGCGTTCCGTAGGTCCAACTTGGTGAAGACGGTGGCGCCTTGGAGCAGGTCGAAAGCTGTGGACATCAGCGGAAGGGGATATCAGTTGCGCACAGTGATCTTATTCAGGCCCCTGTAATCAATACATGGTCGGAGCCCCCCATCCTTCTTGCCGACAAAGAAGAAGCCGGCTCCAGCAGGTGAAGTGGAGGGTCGAATAAACCCAGAGACCAGGGCATCTTTGAGGTATTCCTCCATGGCCTTGCGTTCTGGCTGAGAGAGTGAAAACAGTCTGCCACGAGGAGGGGTAGTCCCAGGGAGCAAGTCGATGGCACAGTCGTAGGCCCGGTGCAGAGGAAGAACGGCGGCCCTGCTCTTGCTGAATACCTCCTTGAGATCCCAGTACTCTGTGGGAACTTGAGATAACTCGGTGAGATCAGGGGGCTCGGCAGGAGACACAGGAGAGCTAGAGAGCAGACAAGAGGCATGGCATGCAGGGCCCCATTCCACAACCTGGCTTGTTACCCAGTCTATGCGAGGGTTGTGGCGAGTAAGCCAAGGAAGGCCTAGAATAACTGGGAACTCAGGTGAAGGAATCAGGTGCAGGGATATTTCTTCCTTGTGACCTTGAGACTGGAGGAAAACTGGAGAAGTAACTTGGGTGACTCTTCCATCACCTAACGCTTGGCCATCGAGGGCAGACACAGACAGTGGGACTTCAAGAGGTGCAGTCGGAATATTGATGCTTTGGGCGAAGTGAATATCCATAAAGTTCCCAGCCGCCCCTGAGTCTATCAAAGCTTGACAAGAGTGGACAGACTCACCCCAGGAGATGGAGACCGGGATGTAGATTCCTTGGCCAGGGAGTCCGGGAGAGAGGGTAGGCCCCGTCACAACCCTCCCTCGGCTGGACGGGGCGGTCCTTTTCCCAAGAGTTCGGGACATGATGCTCGGAAGTGACCAGGCTTGCCACAGTAGATGCAGCACTTGTCCCTCCTTCTGCGCTCCCTCTCAGATGCGGAGAGGCGAGTACGACCCACTTGCATGGGTTCTGGACAGTCACTGAAGGAGGTAGACGGTCTCCAGGTAGAGGTAGGGAGGCTGGGGGGGCTCAAGGCTTGGTGGCGTTCTCTCATCCTGTTGTCCAGACGAATAGCATGTGAGATGAGGGTTTCGAGGTCACTTGGGCATCCAATAGAGGCCAGACCGTCCTTGATGGGGTCAGACAGACCATGGTGGAAGGCTGACACCAGGGCAGTCTCGTTCCATCCACTTACTGCTGCGAGTGTTCGGAATGAGATGGCGTAATCTGCGACGCTTCCTCCTTGCCGGATGGACATGAGCTTTCGGGCTGCGTCGGTACTGATGTCTGCCTGATCGAAGACCCGAAGCATCTCTTCAGAAAACAGCTGGAAATCAAAGCACTCAGGTCCCTGTCTTTGCCAGATAGCAGTAGCCCAGGCTCGCGCCTTACCAGCTAATAAGGTGATCACAAAGGCAATCTTGCGGCGATCCGTAGTGTAGGTGGTAGGCTGAAGCTCAAAGGTGAGTTGACACTGGGTAAGGAACTCTCGGCACTCACTGTGCTTGCCGTCATACCTCTGTGGTGCAGGAAGGCTGGGTTCGCGAGGTGAAGAAGGCAGCATTGCAGGAGGCACTGGAGCAGGAGTGGGAGCTGGATCAGGAGCAGGAACTGGATCAGGAGCAGGAGATGCAGGCAGAGATGTCAGCTGTGCCAGGGTTTTCCCAATTTGCTGAAGCAGTTCCTCGTGGCGAGCAAGGGCCTCACGTTGGCTGGTGAGCGTACGTCCATGAGCGTCCATGGTCGCTCCGAAGCGTGTCAAAGCTGCCATAATTCCCTGAAGGTTGGCCGGGTAGACAGTTGAAGCAGCCTCTGCTGAGTCGGTCATGACGGAGTCTTTCTGTTAGGGTTTTGCTGGGATTCGAACCTGGTTCGTTGGTGTGATAATCCAGCAAACCCCCACTAGGCCACCAGGGGGATGACTCAAATGCAGAGGTGTGAGGCGGAAGTAGAAAAAGAATCAAAAGGTTTATTTAAACTATATACACTATATACAGGGCAAAACAAAAGACAAAAAAAAACCAAAGAGTATAATCCAAAAGAAAAGCAAAGTGCAAAAATTCAAAAGCTAAGAAGATCAAAAAACACAGTACAAAGGAAACTGGAGATAAACATAACAGCACAAAGACTCCGTGACAAGAGGACTGAACTCAGGGGTATAAATAGACAAACTAATTAAGGACACAGGTGAAGATAATTAGGCAATTAACACAAACACAAAACACAGGAACAGTGGCGGCCTCTAGAGGCCAAAATAAACACGACATGAAAAGGAAATAACAGCGGCCTCTAGAGGCCAAAACAGTCCTAGTCCTAACACTTCCCAGCCACAGAATGGCCTGATATTTTGTGAGAGATTACAGAAAGAGGGGCACCGCTAGAAATCTTGGGCCCTATGAAAGATTACAATTTAGGGCCCCCCCGGTAAAATTTTCAAGCTCAAGCAACTGAATTTGAAGTCTGTTTTTGGCTGGCACTTCTACTTTACTATGCATGTGATCAGCTACCTATCAAGTTTAGGTGATACAATTATTTGGTATATAAACATTTTAAATGCAGAACTGTCAGAATTAGACTGAATAGACTGTTGCCTTAAAATGAAAATTCCATGGTGTATGTATGTACTGTATATATATATATATATATATATATATATATATATATATATATATATGGAAGACACACACTAATATATATATATATATATATATATATATATATATATATATATATGGAAGACACACACACACTATATATATATATATATATATATATATATATATATATATATATATATATATAAACTATTATTAGGCCACTCAGTAGCTTATGGAGTTCATTCAGTCCAAATGTTTGTGTTGAGAGAAATTGCATGCATCACTGTATCAGTATGGATTTATAACATTCTGTATGCACATTATGGAGACTCCAGAGCCCTCCAGCAAACATCATCAATAATCAGGATTACAAAATGTATTCCTTTGTTTCCTCTATTTATTGACTTATTGTATGTGATCAAATGTATGCCTTGATGAATAACTACACTAGTTTTTTGATACAATTACAGAGTGCACTGCAAGAAATCCACTGTGTTTTTGGTTTCTTTTAGGCATCACACATTTATTAGAAAACGCAGCAAATGTTCAAATATTCAAGTTAAATACTTAGCAACAGTATCAATAAATCCACACATGAACAATAGCAATGATATCTCTGACCACAGCTAATGTGCAAAATATTAAAGTTAAATACTGAACAATATCAACAAATCCACACATGAACAATGGCAAAACCCCTAGACTTAATTATACAATAAAGATACCTATGAAAAAAGGTGATTTTTTTTTCACACACAGTGTGATATCCGGACTTCATAATTTATCACACCTGCTCCTGCTTAGCAACTTCTAGAATGTTCACCTCTGTTGCGCACATAGAGAAACTGCCAGCTGATCTAAGCTGCGCTAATAGCGACGCTGCGCACACACGGAGCTACACATTTCACGTGTCCCGCGCCCAGAATCACACTGTACCATTAGTAAAAAGGGTGGAGGGGTGAAATGACAATATCATAAATAATTCAAGAAAAATGTTATAGCATATTATAACCATGTATAATTTGCATATTTTAACAGATGAAATGAAATATTTTATTTCAAAAACTTACACAAAGCAATACTATTAAAATAATATTAATATCCCTCACAGGCCCCCCTGTCAGTGCCAGGCCCTTAGAATCGTCCTAATCCCCCCCAGCGGCGCCCCTGTGCAGAAATAAACATATATCACAATGACCACATTTCAGAGGGAACTAAATTTCACTGATTTTATAAAATCAAAAGGCCACCTTGCTTTAGTATGGGCGCTGTGTAAGACGGCTGCCTCTCCAGTAGCTCTGTAGTTTTTAGCTCTTTAAACCTCTTTTTTTTTTTTTTTTACTTTTCTGCTCTTCTTACGAAGACATAATGTGTTTTACTTGTATAACATGGATATTTTTAACTTTAACATGCAACCAGGAGCCAGTTTTCTCACTTATTCGAGAGAGGAGCTGCTGGCCCTGAAAACAATGGGACGAGCCAGGATACGACACCCCATCCCAGCCGAGCTAAGGTGGAAACCCAGGGGCTGCAAAGCTAGAGCTAAGCTAAAGGCTAGGCTAGCGGACAACCGGCAGCGCTACAAACCATCCATTCCCTCCGTTATCATGGGGAATGTGAACTCGCTGCTGAATAAAGTCAACAAGCTTTCCGCTCTGAACAACCAGTGGATTTACCAGGAAAGCAGCTTATTTATCTTTACGGAGACATGGCTAACACACCTTGTACCGGATGCTAACGTGGACCTGCGGGGATTCACTGCTGTGAGAGCCGACAGAGACACTAACACATGCGGGAAAAGCAAAGGTGTGGGACTCATCATTTATGTCAACAATCGTTGGTGTAACCTGGGACATATCTCCGTAAAGACAGTTTTATGTTGCCCGGACTTGGAGCTGCTAGCCGTTAGCCTGCAGCCATATTATCTGCTGAGGGAGTTCAGTCACGTGATCACCATCTGTGTTTACATCCCTCCGAGGGCAGCCGCAGCCGCTGCATGTGAGAGGATTCACTCTTACCCCTTTTCCACCAAATCAGTTCCAGGGCTGGTTCGGGGCCAGTGCTGGTTCACAAGTCGTTCAACTTGCGAGCCAGCTGAGAACCAGTTTGCTTTTCCATAGCTCGCAGTACTAAGGGGAATCACGTCATTACGTTGCTGTGTACGTCAGTTACGTCGTTGTATACATCATTACGTCGCTGTATACGTCAGTTATGTCGCTACGTTTGCATAAACCTTGGCGCGAATATCGAAGCAAAAACAACACAGAAGAAGCAACAACAACAACAATAATAATAATGGATGACTTCGCGTTTGTACAGCTGCTGATTCTCGGCGCTTAAAAATGGAGATCTTTCGCGGTCTTGTTATTGTTGTTGGTCTTAACAACTCCGCCCCCCCACTGACATAAGTGGTTCTTTCCTCTGGCCCAGCAGAGAGTTGGTGCTAGCCTGGAACCGGTTTTTCTGGCCCCAGAGCCAGTTCTTTGTCAGTGGAAACAGAAAACCCAGTTCCAAACTAAGCACTGGCCCCGAACCAGCCCTGGAACTGCTTTGGTGGAAAAGGGGTATCTGTCACAGCAAGGCTGCAGACACAGCACCCTGAGGCATTTATCATCATTTCTGGGGACTTTAATCACGCTACTTTAGACTCTACTTTGGCTGCTTTTTACCAGGCTGTGGATTGTCCAACAAGGAACAACAGGACAATTGACTTGCTGTATGCTAATATGAGGGATGCATAGTGTCACACCCCTCCCCCCACTAGGGAAGTCTGACCACAACCTGGTTCTTCTACAGCCGAAGTACACCCCCCTGGTTCAAAGGCAGCCTGCAACAACTAGCTCCATCAGGAGGTGGTCCCCTGAAATGGAAGATGCCCTCAGGGACTGTTATGACATCATGGACTGGGATGTGCTGCTTAGCCCACACTGTGAGGACATAGAGGGGCTGACACACTGTCTGATGGATTACCTTAACTTCTGTGCAGATGTGGTCTCCCCCGCTAAGACTGTACGGTGTTACCCTAATAACAAGCCATGGGTAACACAGGGAGTCAAAGCTGTCCTCAACAGGAAGAAGGCCGCCTTCAGGAGCAGGGATAGGGAGGTGATGAAAGCAGCACAGCAGGAGGTAAAACGCTGCGTGAGGGAAGCTAAGGACAGCTACAGGAGGAAGGTGGAGCAGAAGCTGAAGGAGAACAGCATGAGGGAGGTCTGGGAAGGTGTAAAAACCATCACAGGCCACAATACAAAGACCAGAGTTGTTGAAGGGACAGTGGAGAGGGCGAATGAGTTGAATGACTTCTTCAATCGGTTCAACCAGCCCACGTCCCCCCACCCTCTCCCTCACTGCAGCCATTTCTCCTTCTTCCCTCAACACACCTCCCCCCAGTCATCACAGCAGCCCCCTCCTCCCCCACCTCAACACAGACTCCTCCATGCATTACTGCAGATCAGGTCAGAGGTCGACTGAGGAAGCTTCACCCCAGGAAAGCAGCAGGCCCGGACAAGGTGTGTTCCCGACTACTGAAGACCTGTGCTGCTGAACTGGGTGAACCACTCCAATGCATCTTCAACCTCAGCCTGCAGCTGGGGAGAGTGCCCACCCTCTGGAAGACATCATGTATCATTCCAGTTCCCAAAAAGAATCGGCCCATCGAGCTGAATGACTTCCGACCGGTGGCACTCACTTCACATCTGATGAAGATGTTGGAGCGGCTCTTCCTCAGACCCCAGGTACAACATGCCCAGGACTGTCTGCAGTTTGTGTACCGGGCAGGTGTTGGTGTGGAAGATGCCATCCTCTACCTGCTACACCGAGCCCACTCGCATCTGAATAAGGGAAATGGCACAGTGAGGATCCTCTTCTTGGACTTCTCAAGTGCCTTCAACACCATCCAGCCCCTATTGCTTCAGGACAAACTGAACAGGATGCGAGTGGACCCCTGCCTGGTCACCTGGCTCTCCAGCTACCTCACTGACAGGCCGCAGTACGTCAGGCTGAAGGACATCACATCTGACACTGTGATTAGCAGCACTGGAGCACCCCAGGGCATGGTGCTGGCCCCTCTTCTCTTCACCCTGTACACCGCAGACTTCTGCTACAACTCGGAGCTGTGTCACATTCAGAAGTTTGCCAATGACACAGCCATCGTTGGGTGTATCAGTGATGACAGAGAGGAGGAGTATAGGAACCTGGTGAGGGACTTTGCTGAGTGGTGCAACAGGAACCACTTATACAGGAAGGGACAGAGCAGGCTATACTTCCTTAGGAGGCTGCGGTCCTTTAACATCTGCAGGAAACTCCTGTGGATGTTCTATCAGTCTGTGGTTGCCAGTGTCCTGTTTTACACCGAGGTGTGCTGGGGGGGAGCAGCACATCCAAGAAGGACACATCCAGGCTGGACAAACTGATCAGGCTGGCCGGCTCTGTGGTCGGCGTGAAGCTGGACTCTCTGGTGATGGTGGCAGAGAAGAGGTCTATGGACAAACTGTTGAACATCATGGATGATGCCAGTCACCCTCTGCACACCGTCATCAGCAACCAGAGGAGCCTGTTCAGTGACAGAATGCTCCTTCCCAAGTGCAGGATGAATGGACTCAAAAACTCCTTTGTCCCTCACGCCATCAGACTGTACAACTCCTCTCTGGGGGGGAGGAGGGGGAACAGGAGGACAGAGGATGGGAAGGAGCAGTAGCCTAGCCTGACAATAAGCAATACCGGACAATGTGCAATAGAAAGTGCAATATCTCTCCTACCACCACCCCCCTTTCTCCCCACCTTTTTTTTCTTTCCCTCCCCCCTTCCTCTGTTCCCCATATCTTATTCTTTTTATATTTGTATATGTAAATACTTAATTTATTTTAATTTATCTAGAAGTTTTCTCTATTTCTCTTCTCTGTTTATCTGTAATGATGCTGCTGGAATCTCAATTTCCCTGAGGGAACCTGCCCAAAGGGATCAATAAAGTTTTATCTAATCTAATCTAATCTAATCTAATCTAATCTAATCTTTAAGGTCATGATACATGGGGCAACTTTTTGGCCAATGTTGCCAGCAATGGGCAACCGGTTGAGACACAGGGCAACTAATTAGGGCAACAGACTATTGCCAACAACCAATCAGATAAGAGCAAATCTGTTGCCAGGGACACAGACACCGCAAAGATGGACACCAAAACATTTGCAGCTGTCACTTTTTTGTCTTGGCTTCAGCCTTTATTTCGCTCAAGTTATCACTTCTGGAACAAAACTAAATACATAGCTAGCAAAAACTTTCAGCTTAACTATGTTAGCGGGTGGCATGGTGGTGTAGTGGTTAGTGCTGTCGCCTCACAGCAAGAAGGTCCAGGTTTGAGCCCCGGGGCCGGCGAGGGCCTTTCTGTGCGGAGTTTGCATGTTCTCCCCGTGTCCGCGTGGGTTTCCTCCGGGTGCTCCGGTTTCCCCCACAGTCCAAAGACATGCAGGTTAGGTTAACTGGTGAGACTAAATTGAGCGTAGGTGTGAATGTGAGTGTGAATGGTTGTCTGTGTCTATGTGTCAGCCCTGTGATGACCTGGCGACTTGTCCAGGGTGAACCCCGCCTTTTGCCCGTAGTCAGCTGGGATAGGCTCCAGCTCGCCTGCGACCCTGTAGAACAGGATAAAGCAGCTAGAGATAATGAGATGAGATGAGAACTATGTTAGCAAAAACCACCGGTCGTGAGCTAAATCCCATTCAATCTCTATGGAGCGATGGTTAGCTGACGGCTAATGGCAGTTTCCATTTTGCCGAAAAAAAATTGTCTTAATTACAACCTGAGCATAAAAATAGATGTCTGTTGGTGTTCTAAGGGTTTGATGAGGTAAATTCACCACTTTGGGTTTATACAGAACAACTTGCTGGCATAAAAAGATATGTTGTCTCTCTTTTTCTTCGCTCCACTGCCGGAGACGTCGCCATCTTTGTTGAAAATTTCAGATGCTCTCAGGTGGTCATGTGATTTGCTGCTAGCACTCTGATTGGATGATCTTAAAAAGTTGCCCAAAATGATCAAAATTGTTCAGATAGAAATTATGTTGCCCAATCTCAGTGGGAAAGTGTTGAAGCGCAATTGCCCAGCAACACTGCCCAAAAAGTTGCCCTGTGTATCATCACCTTAACAGTCACGGTGTTGTTCCACCAGAGCCTCCATCTGATGAACTGGAGATGCTTTATCTGCACCTCAAGAACGCCAGTCTGTCCCCGTGTGGAGAACTGCAGCCTGTGACGAAGTGGGACTACAGATCATCTTTCATCAGACGCTGCAAAAATGACACCATCAACGAGAAGCTACACCTGATCCGAACCCTCAACAGTACTTTAAAGGTAGGTCACATGTCAAAGACTTCGGTCATACATGTAATTTTGAAAGGGATGTGGTCCATTTCTTGCTGTCCGATATTAATGACGCTCCTTAAATGAGTTCAAGGTTTTTAGCTGTCCAAATCAGTCTGAAACGTCTTCAGGCCACGTGTGAGAAAGCTTGGACTTTGGTTGTGGTTTGAGGGAGATTGAGTGTATTCTTGAAAAATGACAGCATTTATCACCTTTTCATAATGCTGTTATAACGTGTTTAACCAGGAGTTTCACTCCATTTCACGAGTTACAGGCCTCAGTGAACATCCACAGGGACTTCGTGATCTTTAATACTTTAATATCATCAATCACATGTGGAAATGGTGCAACATTTCCTCGAAATCGAAACTTGTAACAGTTTTCAAAAGCAGTAGCAGAAGATCTTTGAGATTTTTTTTTTAAATCCCCTTTTTGTTTTATTACTGATTCTGACTGTTGATATTAAAATAAGGGAAACATTTAACAAATGTTCCATAACAGTTTGTATTTAAGGACTTCGTCCAATATCAGATTCTAATAGGACTATAAATGGGTACTTTAAAGGAGACATATTATACCCCTTTTCCACAAGCTGACACAGTTCCCTGAGGTCGTAATGAAATGACTGTGACATGCTTTCATCAAAATACCACAAGGACAAAGCACCACAGCTGCTTCTCACCCTGTCCGAACCGCCCTGTTCAAAACGGCTGATTTGAGCACATGTTCCTTTAAATGATAATGAGCCGCTGCTCACTCCACCCTCCTCTTCTGCCAGCCAATCAGGTAACACTTTCCTCATGAATATTCATTCATAAAGGCAGTTCTCAAGCCATGAGTGGAGATACTCAGATAAAGGGGCGGGATCATGCTAATTATCTCCCCTTGTGACATGGAAATGGAGCTGAAGCTGAACGGCCTGTTGAAGCTCATGTTTCCTGAAATAAACAGAACAAAAGAAACTGACTGAGTGTCTGATTTCAGAGTCTGTGGGTTGGTCGGCTCCAGATACCCAAATATATCTGCACAAGCAGGGAAAAGCAAGTTTTTCATAATATATCCCCTTTAAAGGCAAGCACACTTGTTTGTCAGACTGTAAGCTACTGTAAGCCGAGATTTGTCCAGTGGTTGATACGAGACAGTGTTAACTTCAAAGGTAACGTGTGTGTGTGTGTGTGTGTGTGTGTGTGTGTGTGTGTGTGTGTGTGTGTTAAAAGTGCCTAATTTAGGTGATTCTTGTTGAGTTGAGTAAGTCTAGGTTTTCTTCTAATAAAATTAAAAGTCATGAATATTTTGAATTGCAATTTGTTATTTCAGATTTTCTAAGAGTATTTAACTTGAACCAATTTCGAATCAAAAGTAATAAAGGGTGTTAAAACCTTTTGACTTGCAGTATATTTCAGTCCATAAACCATTTATCAACCATTAACCTGCCAATCAAACCCGCAATTCTAAAATCCACCAGAAGGTGTCAGTATTTATCACTTAACAGAATTCGACTTATGCAATGTAGTGTTATAGACAGTACACCCTTCTGACGTGTGTGTGTGTTTTCCAGGCCAAAGAGGCAGATCTCCTGGCTATTGAGCAGGTCCTAGCTGATTCAACATTAGATGGCAGTAAGTACAGACAGTGGAAGAGTGCAAATGTTCTCCTACTGGAAGAAATCAACCAGAAAGCGAACACAGAAAAGGAAAATCCAGGCTTTCAGTCGAAACCGAGCCCATCCTCCACACCGGTTATGTTCACAGAGACCAGCCTGTGAGCATGAACATGTACAATTTAGGTTGTCTTTTGTCTTTCAGTGTTCATCCTAGTGCTGTTGTCTATTTATTTAATCATTTTTTTAAATGTGTGATAAGCAGGGATGTTGAACATTGTCATCTAGTAACTTTCATTATTTATCACTTGCTCTGCAAAGCATTGATGACTGTAAATGGACTTATTTTGGAATTGCACATGTGGCTCTGTTACAAGATGACTGCAAAACACTTAAGTTCAGTAATAACTGAAATGTTATCACACAACGATTGCTGTACTTTCTGTTTCACATGCAGAAAGTGTGTGTAAATGTTGACGTCAAACATAATGGTGTGATTTGGAGAGTTAAAAAGGACAAACTCATCAACTAATTCGTTTTGAATTTTCTAAATATAAAACTGTATATTTTTTCACCAAACATCAGTCTAGGTAATATGTCTGATGTCGCATTTGGACACTAACCTGTTGCTGTCTTTCATTCAGAAACATTTTGTACAATAGAATGAAAGTTTTGACCAACAACTTGCGACAAATCACTAGTAAAATGTCTATTTTTATGTTAAGTTTTAAATATATACATATATGTACACTTTTACTGTAAATAAATCTCCAAAGTATTGTACATGTCCCAGTTGCTGTGAAAACGCATGCGTTTTATCTTATTTCAATAGATGCAATTAAATCATCTTCATATACAATGCACCAGTGAGATTTTTTTTTCTATAAACTAGCAGTCGTTTGACTTTTTAAAAAGTCAGTCATCAGAAAATGAGAGACTTTTGCAGTTCTTTTATACAAAGCCAGTTAGTGTTCTGGTGTCCCATCTGCGATTGCGTCCTGACGGATTCATCACGGAGACGCTGAAGAACACAGTGCTGTCACACAGCGCTGATCGCATGCAGCCATCTGTTGCTGTCTTTGTCTCAGAGTATAAAAGGAGCTAATCTGACTGCCATGCCTCGGCCTGGGCTCTGATACTGATTTGAATGAAAATCGGTGACGTCTTGACACTAGGGGTCTCTGCTGAGCGTGCTGAAGAGGGTGATAAGAGTCGAAATTTACATTCAGTCGTTCATCTGATCTGGAAGTGAAATCTGCACCATTTTTTTTCCAGAATGTATTAGAAATCTAATTGAAGCTTTTAATAATAGGCTCTTGGGTTTATGACTAAGAACTACTGGAATGTTGAATTGTCACACACTTGTACTTGGTCAGTTGGTGTTATCATCTCGTCTGTCCATGAGGGCGATGATCTGTTGCCATAGCGTGGCATCCATCGTCCACAATTCAGTTAAATCGTATCTCCTCCTCCGTCAGTTCTCCATGGATTTCTGTTCCAATTGTTTTGTTTGAAAGAACTCATCACTCCACATAAAACTTAGTCATTGTTTTGTCAAATTTTTTTTCTAACGAGTTACTAATTAGGCCAAATTAACGAGTTTTCCAGGCCCCTCATCTGATTCCAGTTCTGATCGATGTTTTGGGTCGATCTTCCCATGAGGAACAAAACTTGGTTGTTTGTTTGTTGATTTTCTTGTTGTAAACAATTTGTTTACAACTTTGTTTATTTTCAGTTAAATAATTTCTCCTCCCTCAGTTCTCAATGGATTTCAGTTCTGATTGTTTTATTTGAAAGAACTCGACCTTCTGAACAACGCTTGCTCATTGTATTGTCAATTTTTTGCTTACAAATTAGTCATTAGGTCACTTAACACATTTTCTTCTGATTAGAATTGTATCTCCTCTCATTGATCATGGGAATTCAGTTCTGATGGGTGTTTTGGGTCGATCTTCACTCGGGGAATAAAATGTAGTCATTTGTTGATGTTCCTGTTGTAAGCAGTTAGTGGTGGAGGTTGGTCCTCTCTCTCTCACATCGTCACATTTCAGTTCTGTTTTGCCGCTTTTCCACTACAAACGCGGCTGAGTCGGGCTGAGCCGTGCCGTGCTGAGTCGAGCTGAGTGGGGCTGTTGGAGTTGCATTTCGACTACAACCGCGCTGAACCATGCTGGCTGGAAGTGGGTGGACACATTGGGTGGAGTTAGCGAAAGTGGGTGGACGTCAGGTGATGTTGTTAAGCAGCGCAAACAGTGACATCAGTGACCTTTTAAGCGGTAGTCTCACAACCCGAATAATAAACAATAAACATGGAGGACATGGAGTCGTTAGTGTTGCTGGTCTTGGTGCTGTGGCTTGTTGTCACCGACAACACGGACAGATACTGGCAAGAGCGTATAGATGAGGCGAGGCGCATAAGGCTTCAGAAATTCTCGTAATTCGTAATTCTTCTTCTTCCGGGTTTACGGTGTTTACAGATCCCAGCGCGCTCGCGGGGCGTGTGTGGGCATGTGAGGACACTCCTCCTCACCAATCAGTGCACAGGGGAGTGTCTGCTCACGCCCCCAGCCTCACTCGGCTCGGTTTGGCTCGCTTCAACCCCACTCCAAAACCGTGCGAGTTTTAGGGGCTAAGCAGGGCTGAAGCGAGCTGAGTCGTGCTGGTTTTTGGTAGTCGAAATGCGAGCCGTGTCGGGCTGAAGTGAGCTGAAGCGAGCTGAAAAAGGGTAGTGGAAAAGGGCCATTTGATGTTTTGGTCGTCAGAGTTGTTTTGATGGCAGACCAGATGAGCTCCTACGCCCTTGACGTTCTGGTCTTCAGTCTGGCAGTGACCTAGTCCGAGAACAGACCGCATCACTTTTAAGTCACTGTGGTGACTTAAAAAGTGCCTGGCAGATAAATTAATGTAAATGGTTAAGGCTAGTGAAGGTTAATAAACAGCTGTATCTGTGGTTTGATATATACAGTTCTGTGTAAAAGTCTCAGGCACATGTAAAGAAATGCTGTTGACCAAAAATAGCTTAAAAATAATGATATGTTTCAACATTAAAAAAAATACTATAAACAGTCATCAGTAAGCCATAATAAATGAAGCAAAGTCAATATTTGGTGTGAGACAACCCTTTGCTTAAAAAAAAATAGTAGTCTCAGGTCCAAGGAGTGCAATTTTATAAGGAAATGAGCTGTAGGTTTTCTTCATTTTGCACCAAAACCCAGTAACCTTCATTATGTTTTCTTTTTTAATCTGAAAAGCGCTCTTTTATGGAATATGCTGCTCAGATACAAACTTTTTTTTTCCTCTAACATTTAATTTTGTGCTGGAAAAAAACACAAATGTTTGGACTCTCAAATGTTTTTGTACTGACTCGATAATGTAGAAATCATAAAATAGAAATCTATAACAAAGTTTGTATGTAAAAAAAACCCTAACCGATCCCCCCAAACCCCCTCCCCCCCCTAAAAAAAAAAAAAACCAGGGTGCCTAAGATTTATGCACAGTACTGTATATGAGTACGGAAGGCAGCACTGTGACCCTGGGGTGCCGAAAAACGGAGTGCCTTTATTTGCTCTGGATATAATGACCTGAGGCATGTGAGACAGGAGAGGTCAGACAGAAGACAAGAGAGCTACACTGTGACTAACTTTATATCTTACAGCCAGATAATTGTGCTTCATTCACTTTTGTTATAAACAGTCTAAACGTGTGTGAATCATCGAAGACAAATTCAAACCAATACCCAATCTACTGCACCTAAATACTTTTACTTAATTCAGTTCACAAGATACAAAATAAACAAGTGTCCTTCCCATGAACTCCAGTATTTTATAAACACACATACATTACAAACACACAGTACCATGCAACCTTGCACAAATTCCGTGACTTCTAGCTAATGGCGTTTCCAGACCACCATGGGCAATCCTCACCAGTTTCACCCATAATTCTCTGAACTCCTTCTGGACAGTCTCGGAATGACTAGATAAATATGAGCTCTGTGCCGAAGTGATTCCTCCACTCGGCCTCACGTGTGCTCTAAATACTGTATATGTACAGATAGTCGACGATGGATGGTGGTGTGAATCCTCCTTGGCTGTATTTATCATTTTGAGCATGGTGTGCTCTCCATAACACTCAACACACTGTTATTCTTAAGCTTAAGGACTTAAAAGTGGAATGTTTCAGCCTATTTTTAGAAGGTTCTTGGATTCAAACTCATAACCATTTGCTTTCAAGACCAGCAGGTTTGGATTTAGCTCTTGGTTTTAGGTTCTCCCCTTAGACGGGCACATAGATATATCATGGCTCATTCTGTAATTGCGACTACGTTTCAAGTGTTGACTCTGTTAGTCATTGTCAACTCTGCTATTGTTAAACCAGGCAGAATTGACGATAACAGAGTTGACATTTCCCACCATTTTGGGTCTTAACTCTGCAGGTTAACCTCAAACTAGCTACCACATGGATTTTATGGATTTTAATCGTATTACTGTTATTAAAAAAATGAGCGAGAGATTCACTCCAATATCACAATAACAGAGTTGAAGAATAATTAATCTCGTGTTGGTGTATCCTCAACATTTTCTTCAAATTAATGAGAGAAGAAACAGAACATACCTCACTGCCTTTCTGAAGTTTCCCGCCAGAGGAAGTGACATCACTCCGTGCAGGTGTTACACGTATTATTAAAAGTCTTTGTGGATTTTATGCGGTTTTATAACATTGTTAACAGAGTTGACAAAAACACTGGCATGGATAAAAAATACATAGATTTTTATTACTGAAATTTCACATAATACAGAAAATAGACTTTTTGTGCAATTGATTTTATAACCGTGAATAGAATAAGCCCCAAAAACAGATTGTTAGACTGAATCACTTCCTGTTTATTAGAGTTGAATGGGTGAATCAGGAGTCAAAGATAGCCAGTAATGTGTGTGTGTGGGGGGGGGGGGGGGTAATTTAATGTTTTAACTCAAAGCAAGCTTGCTCCCTTAGAGGTAAGTGTCACTGCAAATCGATACTATGTTCTTCTTTATCCTATGAAGAAATATTTCTTTCGCCATGGGAGTGGTGTCTCCCAGGTTGGTGCCGCCCCTGCGTACAGGGTACAAGGGCTGACTGCCTTTTCTTTTTGTATTTCTCCTAATTTCCTCCCCAATTTTCACATGAATTTGCGAGCTCTATCCTACAGGTTCCTAACCCTTGTCCTGGAGAACCTTTGACATGACAGTTAGCAGGGAGAGTGAAGGCTTACACATGAGCATATCCATCCATCCATCCATCCATGATTGGTGAATGTCTCTGTGATTGACATGGAAGGGACAGTAATGTCATCCATCCCACTCAGACACCAGATCCCAAGGACAATTTTGTTCTCTAGACTGCTGGCCACGGGTGGCCATGGCATCATCAGGATTCAAACTCGCAATCTCGCCGTCACTTTTCTGTTCCACCACTTAGGAGTGTTAATAATAAATGGTTCATTGAGGTAGAAAATTATATAAATGATACACTATGGCCTTTGCACTCACCACGTCTCAACCCGATTGGGAGAGTTTGGAGCAATGTGTTAACACTCTCCACCACCATTATCACAACATGGACTGAGGGATATCATTTAGAGCAAGTGTTCATCTCTCGAGTACAGTTTCAGAGCCTTGTAGAATCGATGCCAAGGCACACTGAAGCTCTTCTGGCAGTTGGAAGTGGCCCAACACCTTACTAAGACATTTTATGTTAGTTTTCCTTTAAGTTGTGACCCATCTGTTATACAAAAATATATAGTAGGTTACAGTGAGAAAGCTCAAAATGATATAACTATGGCTGACTTTTTGTTTATTACCAGCATCATGCAGACATGGGATTTTCTAAATTTAGCCCTTAAAATGATAACCAGCCTGGGACAAATCCTGTAGCCTTCCTCTGACTAACCTCAGGCACATAATTCAATGGTGGAGTCTTTGGGCCTGCAGAAATGTGTGCCTGGGCCTGAACCCAAGCCCCTCAAACACACACACACACACACACACACATATTCCTCACAGTGTCTGTGGTTTAGAGCTGTACTGGGACAGCCTGCAAAGAAAAGAAAGAAAGAAGGAAAAGCAACAAAAGGAAGACTTTTTCTTCTTTCAGCCTTATCTCCACTTCAGAGCAAAAAAAAAAAGCCCATTAAAAATAAAAGGGGTTATAACTGGGTCATGAAGCTCTAAAGACCTGTTTTTGAAGATTATCTGTGATCTAATTGCACTTCATGGGAATAGATTGTCTTTAAACATGAAATGGAAACGGTGTACACCAAATTCAGTCGATCGGCTAACGTTTACAACAATGTAGTGCACTTAAGTAGATTTTAATTATACTATAAATGTGTTCTCCTCCTTGAATCGCCACCTTAATGTGGTGGAGGAGTTTGAGTGCCTCAGTGATTCTAGGAGCTATGTTGTCAGGGGCATTTGCCCTGGTAGGGTCTCCCAAGGCAAACAGGTCCTAGATGAGAGGTCAGACTATTGGCCCTTTTCCACTACCCTTTTTCAGCTCACTTCAGCTCGCTTCAGCTCGCTTCAGCCCGACACGGCTCGCGTTTCGACTACCAAAAACCAGCACGACTCAGCTCGTTTCAGCCCTGCTTAGCCCCTAAAACTCGCACCGTTTTGGAGTGGGGCTGAAGCGAGCCAAACCGTGCCGACTGAGGCTGGGGGCGTGAGCAGACACTCCCCTGTGCACTGATTGGTGAGGAGGAGTGTCCTCACATGCCCACACACGCCCCGCGAGCGCGCTGGGATCTGTAAACACCGCAAACCCGGAAGAAGAAGAATTACGAATTACGAGAATTTCTGAAGCCTTATGCGCCTCGCCTCATCTATACGCTCTTGCCAGTATCTGTTGGCGTTGTCGGTGACAACAAGCCACAGCACCAAGACCAGCAACACTAACGACTCCATGTCCTCCATGTTTATTGTTTACTATCCGGGTCGTGAGACTACCGCTTAAAAGATCACTGAATCAGTGACATACAGAGCATCGTGGACGAGTTCGCGGAGCGCAAGGCTCGTCGTATGCCCTTCAAATAATGCGCGCAGTAGGCTATTGATGTTTTATTATGAGCCATGTACAGTATGTCACCTAATGTTTTTTTGTTTCTGAGTTACATGTTCGTTTGAAGGACTTAATGTACAAAATAACAGTTGCACCCCGTAGTGTTGAAATTGGTAAACACAGTGCATTCAGTGAGGTTTGCACCGCCCTCCTTTTATTTCTGACTCTTCCTGTCACCACTCTGAGCGCTCATTCGTATGCCCTTCAAATAATGTGCGCAGTATAGGCTATTGATGTTTTATTATGAGCCATGTACAGTATCCTAATGTTTTTTGTTTCTGAGTTACATGTTCGTTTGAAGGACTTGATGTACTAAATAACATAGTTGCACCCGGTAGTGTTGAAATTGGTAAACACCGCAGTTGCGGACATTTTGTAGCCTAAAATGATGTTATGATAAGCTTTAATAAAGGGCCCGGTCATTTGCCCCGCCCCCGGCCCGGCTCTGACTTGTTCCGCCACTGTCACTGATGTCACTGTTTGCGCTGCTTAACGACATCACCTGACGTCCACCCACTTTCGCTAACTCCACCCAATGTGTCCACCCACTTCCAGCCAGCACGGTTCAGCACGGTTGTAGTCGAAATGCAACTCCAACAGCCCCGCTCAGCTCGACTCAGCTCGACTCGGCACGGCACGGCTCAGCCGCGTTTGTAGTGGAAAAGCGGCATAAGAGCGGTTCTCCCCAACAGTCACAGCACGGAGGGGTCCCTTCTGTCACCAGTGTTCTGAGCATGCCAGCCTGGTTGACAGTAAAATATGGGGGTGCCTAGCGCGTGGGCAGAGGAGCTTCAGCATGCAAAGGCTACAACAGGCCAATGGCCAGCTAGGAAAAGGTGATGGGCAGGCTACCATACATAAGACGGATGAGGGTCCCTCAACTCCTCGGAGGGGACACCCCAATGACCACCTGCTTCAGTCCCTGCTTCAGTCAGCCCACTGACCTTACATTTGACTGCCCCTCCAGCATGGGGTGTGAATGATTTGCGTCTCTTAGGAGTCCACACTGCACCATTTGCCATTGGGGGATGCAAGTACGGAAGAGGGCAGCCTACTTACCCACAGCCCAAGGCCAGCAACCTTTGGTTGTGGAACTTCATACCCGCTACAGACTCGAGACAACGCACGACATCTACTATGCATCGTATGTCTGGGCAGCGCCCGCACACTAATGATGGGCCGAGGGCAAAGCCGCAAGGAACCCATGACCCTGATGTGCCCAAATGTGCCCGCAACAACTACATGAGGCAGATCAAACTTGCCTTGTGGAACGTCAGGACTTTGTCAGATCCTACAGCATCCAAGCGCCAAGCCCCTGAGCACAAGTCAGCTCTTGTATCAGCTGAGCTGGAACGTCTAGACATAGACATTGCCTGCCTGAGTGAATGCCACATTCCCGAAGAGGGAGAGTTTATCGAGGGGAAATTACATCTTCCTGTACTCTGGCAGAACTAGTGACCAACCAAAACAAGAAGGCGTTGCAATTGTAGTCAAATCCATCCTTCGCCAATCTGTAGCCAGCTGGAAAGGTATCAACTCTAGAATCATGAGGATGCATATACAGCTACCAAAGAATTGCTATGCAACAGTTATCAGCATATACACCCCAACCTATAAAAGACCTATTGTGGAGAGAACCATTTTCTATGATCAGCTATCATAGAAAATGATAGAAGGAGAGATACCGCAGGTCATTCATACCCACTGCTGTCAGACTGTATAACACCCACAACTTGTAATGTAGCACCAATAACCTGTTTGTCATTTAATTTGCACTACTTCACCACTACTACCTCTGCCATCTCTCATCGATGCAATTATTATGTGCAGTAATATAGGCCCTAAACTATGTTTATGCATACTTATATATTATTTATGTATATATGTGTGTATATATACAGAGTCTACCTGTAATGTGCAATTTTTCTGAGCCTCTCAATAAGGCAATTTTTCTATACTTTTTCACGGTAGATAATGCAAATAGCCCTCTGTATTTAATCCTTCATTTGTCTAATTTTTATTTCAGTTTTATTTGTTATCTGTTTGACATTTTCTTGCTACTGTAACACGTGAATTTCCCCGATGTGGCATGAATAAAGTGAATCTAATCAGAAGAACTTGATTCAGTTCCTAGACATGATCACCTTTTCTTACTTGCTGACTTCCACCCAAGAGTTGGATCAGATCATGTAACTTGGCCTGATGTCATCGGCCCGCATGGTCTAGGTTTGGAGAACAAGCAAGGAACTACTCTTCTAGAGCTGTGTACCTGATATGGCCTATCCATTGCCAACACGATGTTTTCACACCCTGATATCCATAAAGGCACTTGGATGCACCCCAGGTCACAACACTGGCACATGATTGACTATGTCATTGTCCGCCACCACTATAGGACAGACCTTATAGATGCTCGCATTCGCCACAGTGCCAACTGTTGGACCGACCACAGGCTAGTATGTGCATGCTTAAAACTTTGTTTCCATATTTCATCATGCAGGAAGCATAACACTGGACTTAAGTGTCTCAACATCTCACGTCTTAAAGTACCAGAAGTGAAACAACAACTCAGGGAGAGGATAACTGCAAATTTGCAACATCTTAAGGCAGGCTCCATGGAACATCATTGGAAATCTATCCATGAAAATCTGTACAACTCTACCAAAGAAACAGTCGGTCTACAAAAAAGGCAGCATCATGACTGGTTTGATGAAAACAACACCACCATCAACAAACTTTTAGACCAGAAACGCCAAGCCTTCCAGGAGGTTCTTAGACATGAGACCCCAGAGAATTGCCAGCAGTATAGAACAGCAAGAAGTAACTGCCAGAGGGAGTCACATCGCCTGCAAAATCAATAGTGGCTTGACCATGCCCACGAGATAGAACAGCATGCAGAAAGACATGACTCCAAAAGTTTTTTCTAGGCAGTAAAATTGGTATCTCAACATCAGTCCCCAGGTCTTAGTCCAATAAATGACAGTGAAGGGAATTGGCTTACAGAAACAGAGGATATACTTGCCCACTGGAAAGAGCACTTTTCAACTTTGCTTAACCAGCCTAATGATGTTAACCTCTCAGTCCTGGATGACATCCCACAGGAAGAGGTCCAAGTTGAGCTGGAAATCCAGCCAACTACTGCAGAGGTGCAAAAAGCCATGAAACAAATGGCCAATGGCAAAGCCCCAGGCCCTGATTGTATTCCAGCAGAGATTCTCAAAGCTGGTGGCCAACCCCTCCTTACAGAGCTTCACAAACTCCTATTAACCATTTGCGATGAAGAAAGGGTGCCTCAAGACTTCAAAGATGGCCATATTGTAACACTCTTTAAAAAGAACTGTAGGTTCACCTGTGGCAAGTATAGAGGTATAACCCTCCTATCTATCACAGGCAAACTGTATGCAAGAGTGATTTTAAATCGCATCTGGCCAAGCATTGAGAAGCACTACCCAGAAGCCCAATACAGTTTTCGAGGTGGTCGGTCAACAATTGACATGATGTTTGCCCTACGTCAATTGATAGAGAAGTGCTGTGAACAACACCAACAGTTACACATCATATTTGTTGATCTAGTCAAAGCTTTTGGCACGGTAAACAGGTCGCTTATGTGGAACCTTCTTCTCAAGATCGGCATACCTCCCAAGCTTGTCAATATCATAAAGAGCTTTCATGAAGGGATGCAAGCACATGTATCAGTTGGTGGGGAGCTAACAGAATCTTTTCAAGTGTCAACAGACCTGAGGCAAGGATGCATCTTAGCTCCTGCTCTGTTTATCTTGTTCAAATCAAATCAAGTTTATTTGTATAGCGCTTTTAACAATAAACATTGTCGCAAAGCAGCTTTACAGAATTTGAATGACTTAAAACATGAGCTAATTTTATCCCTAATCTGTCCCCAATGAGCAAGCCTGTGGCGACGGTGGCAAGGAAAAACTCCCTCAGACGACATGAGGAAGAAACCTTGAGAGGAACCAGACTCAGAAGGGAACCCATCCTCATTTGGGCAACAACAGACAGCCTGACTATAATATTAACAGTTTTAACAGGTATAACCCTCAACTGTCCACATAGGGCCGTCCTTCATAGGAGCGGTGCGATAAAACTCCGACCAGACACAGGGCACCAGGATGGATCAAGCAGGTCCGAGGGGCAGAAGAGGCCAGCATCTCAATCCCAGGATCAACATGTAACTCAGAGGGACAGATTGGGGGGGGGGGGGGGGAGAGAGAGAAAACACAGGTTGTTAGGTATGCCCTAAAAATGACAAGTATTAAATCTGTGTGGTAGGCTCGCAGAGACGAGAGTCTTTACATCAGGCATAACACACAACAATGGCATGTTAATATGGTAAAAAATATCATGACCTGCTCTGGCTGGATGCTTGATTGGGTGATGGGAGCACACTCCTCAGCAATGATGAGATGCAGATGGGACCCTTAGGGCTGGCCAAGACAATTCAGTTACATTTCACCGGGTCTGGGACATGCAACAGAATGTCTGACGGCCGATTCCCTGCAGGCTACGATAGCCAGTCAAGGTCTCCACCCTCTCCACCAAAAGATTTCCTGTTGACTCCATGTAACTCAGAGGGACAGATTTGGGGTGGGGGGTGGAGGGAAATCTTGTTCTTTGCCTATGTGCTGCAAAAAGCTCACCAGTCTATGCCTGACTTTGGAATTGACATATGTCATAAACTGGATGGTAACCTTTACAACCTTCACTGCTTAAAATCAAAGTCGGCTAAAACATCAAGATTGAGTGATTATTCTATATGCAGATGATGCAGCCCTTGGAACAAGAACACATGCTTCACTGCAAAATGCAGCTACAGCACTCAATGGTACGTGTAAGGATTGGGGGCTAACTATCAGCAAGCCCAAAACAGAAGTCATGCACATACAGTGCTCTGATCCACCAGCAATCATTATTGATGACTTCGAGTTAAATAAAGTGCACAAATTCACGTATCATGGTGGTGATATGACAGATGATGGTAACCTGGAGCCAGAGATAAAGAAGAGAGTCAGCAGAGCTGCTTTCACATTCAGCTCCCTAAGAACTAGATGCTGGGACAGGAAAGGCCTATCAATCAACACCAAATTGACTGTATACAAAGCAATTGTCCTTCCTACCTTGCTACAGTGGTGCTTGAAAATTTGTGAACCCTTTAGAATTTTCTATATTTCTGCATAAATATGACCTAAAACATCATCAGATTTTCACACAAGTCCTAAAAGTAGATAAAGAGAACCCAGTTAAACAAATGAGACAAAAATATTATACTTGGTCATTTATTTATTGAGGAAAATGATCCAATATTACATATCTGTGAGTGGCAAGAGTATGTGAACCTTTGCTTTCAGTATCTGGTGTGACCCCCTTGTGCAGCAATAACTGCAACTAAACATTTCCAGTAACTGTTGATCAGTCCTGCACACTGGCTTGGAGGAATTTTAGCCCGTTCCTCCGTACAGAACAGCTTCAACTCTGGGATGTTGGTGGGTTTCCTCACATGAATTGCTTGCTTCAGGTCCTTCCACAACATTTCAATTGGATTAAGGTCAGGACTTGGACTTGGCCATTCCAAAACATTCACTTTATTCTTCTTTAACCATTCTTTGGTAGAACGACTTGTGTGCTTAGGGTCATTGTCTTGCTGCATGACCCACCTTCTCTTGAGATTCAGTTCATGGACAGATGTCCTGACATTTTCCTTTAGAATTTGCTGGTATAATTCAGAATTCATTGTTCCATCAATGATGGCAAGCCGTCCTGGCCCAGATGCAGCAAAACAGGCCCAAACCATGATACTACCACCACCATATTTCACAGATGGGATAAGGTCCTTATGCTGGAATGCAGTGTTTTCCTTTTTCCAAACATAACGCTTCTCATTTAAACCAAAAAGTTCTATTTTGGTCTCATCCATCCACAAAACATTTTTCCAATAGCCTTCTGACTTGTCCACGTGATCTTTAGCAAACTGCAGACGAGCGGCAATGTTCTTTTTGGAGAGCAGTGACTTCCTCCTTGCAACGCTGCCATGCACACCATTGTTGTTCAGTGTTCTCTTGATGGTGGACTCATGAACATTAACATTAGCCAATGTGAGAGAGGCCTTCAGTTGCTTAGAAGTTACCCTGGGGTCCTTTGTGACCTCGCTGACTATTATACGCCTTGCTGTTGGAGTGATCTTTGTTGGTTGACCACTCCTGGGGAGGGTAACAATGGTCTTGAATTTCCTCCATTTGTCCATAATCTGTCTGACTGTGGATTGGTGGAGTCCAAACTCTTTAGAGATGGTTTTGTAACCTTTTCCAGCCTGATGAGCATCAACAACCCTTTTTCTGAGGTCCTCAGAAATCTCTTTTGTTCATATCATGATACACTTCCACAAACATGTGTTGTGAAGATCAGACTTTGAGAGATCCCTGCTCTTTAAATAAAACAGGGTGCCCACTCATTCCTGATTGTCATCCCATTGATTGAAAACACCTGACTCTAATTTCACCTTCAAATTAACTGCTAATTCTAGAGGTTCACATACTTTTGCCACTCACAGATATGTAATATTGGATCATTTTCCTCAATAAATAAATGACCAAGTATAATATTTTTGTCTCATTTGTTTAACTGGGTTCTCTTTATCTACTTTTAGAACTTGTGTGAAAATCTGATGATGTTTTAGGTCATATTTATGCAGAAATCTAGAAAATTCTAAAGGGTTCACAAACTTTCAAGCACCACTGTATATGGAAGTGAAACCTGGCCTACACTAGCACAACACCTGCATATGCTGGAAATGTTCCACCAACACTCTCTACGCCGTCTACTCAATATCAAGTGGTGGCATCAAACAAATACTGAGGTCCTCAAGAGAGCCAACTGCACCACCATTTTGACAATTATAAGAACCAGTCATCTCCAATGGTTAGGTCACATTTGCAGAATGGATGATGAACGTATTCCCAAGAAACTGCTGTTTGGGGTAACTAGCCCACAGGAAAAGATCAAGGGGCAATCCTAAGAAAAGATGGAAGGACTGCACAAAGGAAGACTTGAAGATGTGTGGTTTTGACAACAACTGGCACCATCTAACAGCTGACCGTGATATATGGCACTTCAAGACAAGACATGGCAAGGTTCTGATTGAAGCTTACCTGGCACAGTGAGCTGAGATGCGACACCAACGACGTCACAACCAGGCCCCCACTCATCAGACGTGATATGGACTGCAGTGAGTGATAAATAGGTTATATTTGTAGAATACAGTACAGTGAAAGTATATTTGAAGATCTGTAATTGCTTCAGACTAAATTAGGACAAAAGTCATACTTGTAATAAATGTACGGTACTACATTAAAAAACACTTAGTATACTAGTCATTAACATATTAATGATCATAATTAATGTAAATATTGATAAAATGTTTCTCAGTCTCAGTTCCTCTAGAGGAAGCTAAGAAACTGTAACTATGCAACCGGCAAGTATACTTGGTGGACCAGTAAAGGTCATATTGGCTTGGAAGCCATTCTGAATTCCACAAACTTGCTTTAATACCAATGTTTTCAATAAATTCTGCTAATTTCATTTTCCCCTTCTACATTCACTGGTTAGTTTGTAAACCATTCATTCATCTTTAGTATGCCCTTTATCCAGATCAGCATTGTAGTGTATAAAGAAACTATCCTGGGAACACTGGTCCAAGGGGGGAATACACCCAGGATGGGACACATGGTCAATGGTCAATTACAGGCCACCATGCCCACACACACACACACACACACACACACACACACACACACACACACACATATATTTAAAGTATCCAATCCTACTAAAAACCTACTAGCATGTTTTTGGGAAGTGGGAGGAAACTGGAGAACCCAGAGAAAACTCACATAGACAATAACCTGAGCTCAGGATCGAATCAGAGACCCTGGAGCTAGTGTTGTGGTGCTTGAGACTGGTCTTGGTTTCAAGACCACTTTTTGAAGGTTTCAGTCTTGTCTCAGAATTCACCACATTTGTTCTTGTCTCGGTCTTAGACAGAGAATTCTGGATTTTATTTCAAGACCAATCAAAACCACAACTGTGTGGATGTCACTGAATTGCCTGTGCATTTATTTGTTTGTTTGTTTGTTAACATTGTTACTGTGATTGGATGTAAAACTTCCTGCTTGAAATGCAACCAATTGTGTGACTCATTGCTAATTTGAAGTTTTCATTACTGTTAACAGCTGTCATCCCTCCCCCACCCCCCTTCACAAACACTGGTCTGGTCTTGGTCTTGACTCGGTCTCGCCCTGTTCTAGTCTTGGTCTTGACTTGGTCTCAACCCCTCAAAGTTGTGGTCTTGTCTTGGTCTTGATGCATCCTGGTCTTGGTCATGACTTGGTCTCAACCCTTCAAAGTTGTGGTCTTGTCTTGGTCTTGATGCATCCTGGTCTTGGTCATGACTTGGTTTTGGTTTAGGTGGTCTTGACTACAACACCATACATGTCAAGTTGTACGGTTTCCCTGTATTTTGTATGGGAAAATGCAATTTTTTGGCTAATACGGCGTACACTGATTTTCATATGGGAAAATTACGTTTTGTATCAGAGATTTTTTCTTTTACTCCGAGAAAATTTTCTTAGCATCCAGCATTTATTTTTTCAAACACACATGCACAATTAAACGGAACTATTTTCGATTTATGTGGTTTTATAGTTGCATGTGGTTTTCTCAGTCATTTAAGTACATCGGCTCGGACTGCCCAGACTTCTGTGACGGCTGCAGAAGTTATGTTCTGCCAATTTCTCGTGGAACACAACATCCACCCCACTGTGGCAGACCATTTTTCGCAAGTTCAAGTTTTATTGGTCACCTATAATTACAAGTAATTACAGTGAAATTCTTATGTACCTTAGGTCGTTGCGAGTGTAAAAGTATATACATAATATAAATTAACAACTATAGAAATAAAGGGGAAGGAGGGTGAAAGAAAAAAAACTATATTAATGAGTGGAAGCATGGCAGAGATATGATGATTGTGCGGTTACGAGTCCTTAAAGTCCAAAGTGCAGTAGTGCATAGTAGTGTACCTTGTTATCATTGTGAACAGTTCAACAGTCTGATGGCCTGAGGGAAGAAGCTCCTCCTCATTCTCTCAGTGTTGGCCTTCAGCTGTCGGTAGCATCTCCCTGAAGGCAGCAGGGAGAACAGTCTATTATTTGGGTGGCTGGGGTTGCTGGCGATCTTCCTGGCTCTGTCCCTGCAGTGGTTGGAATAAATGCCCTGTAGGTTCGGGAGGGTGGTCCTGATGATTCTCTCAGCAGAGTGAACCACCCTCGGAGCCAGCTGATCTCTCCTGGTGGTGCTTCCCATCCAGTTAGTGATGCTCCCACTCAGGACACTCTCAATAGTGCAGGAGTAAAAGTTCCTTAGTACCTTGAGTGGGAGTTTGAAGTCCTTCAGTCTCCTTAAGAAGGAGAGATGCTGGCGGCCTTTCTTAACCAGACTGTTGGTATGACAGGACCAAGAGAGGTCCTGTGAGATGTGGACACCCAGGTATTTGAAATTCACAGCTAGCGAAAAAAAAAATGTTTCTCGATTCAAAGACTACACAGATAAGCATTTGGGTTTTTTTTAAATTAAAGTTTTTACTGTTTGCATGTAGGAAAGCTTCCTCCATTATCATGATAATTTAGGGAGGTGATACTGGGAGTCGCCGTTTATACAACGGCAACTGTAGTTACCTGACGATTTCTGGTTTCGCTTCCCTAAACATTTTAATTGCTGACAGACATTATATGTAGACAGATGACCAACACTCATTACTACCATCAGTTGTCAGTAAACTGGAAAAGTATTGAATGAAGAGTAATGGTGGTAACGACCGTTGGTAACCTGTCTAAATTGTGTAGTAGGGGATGGAAGCAATTTAACACCATCTACATGTTTGCCGTGCTCTGATTTTCTTTTATTGACCAGGAAAATAGATGCATATTGGGGAACGGTCTTGGATGTAAAAACTGCTCTAGGTGTTGTCAGGTTTCCAACACTGAAACAACTTTTTACTGCTTTGCTGTGCCTCCCACAGAGCAATGCAGATAGTGAGAGGGCTTTTTCATTGGTTAGGAAAATTCATACTGAGTACAGAAAAAACATGGCTACAGACACATGAACTGCACATCTGCAAATTAAAATGAAGTGTGATGAGGAGCTACAACTGCGACCCAAGCAGTGATATTATAGCTCATGCCAAATCTGCAACATCTTTGTACAACAAAAAACACTCCAAAAAGGAATAAGACTTAAACTGTTATAAATTACTGGGAAGATTTTCAATTTAACTTCATAACTTATTAAATATTTTCACTTATCCTTGTTTACATAATATACTTGATGTGGTTCAGTCATCTTTAGTTGGATTGAACACTGCTTGTGATGTCACTTTTCTCAAATGGAACTTTTACTAACCTTCATTTACTGTTTGACATGATTATATATAATTTATTACATTTAACCTAGCCCTGTGATGACCTGGCAACTTGTCCAGGGTGTACCCCGCCTTTCGCCCGTAGTCAGCTGGGATAGGCTCCAGCTTGCCTGCGACCCTGTAGAACAGGATAAAGCGGCTAGAGATAATGAGATGAGATGAGACATTTAACCTACTATTTTAATTAACATACCTACTCAGATGTTTAATTAACATACCTACTCAGATCTGTAAAATAAAAGGGAGAGAGAAGTCAGGGGAGTGTAAAAGTACCCCCCCCCCCCCACACACACACACACAGTGCAGCTTTTACAGTACCTTGGTGAAGGCCTGTTGGCACTGTGTCGTCCACTGGAGCAGATCCGGTGCTCCCTTTTTAGTGAGATCAGTCAGTGGGATGATGACGTCCGAATAATTAGGTATGAACCTGCAATAATAGCCAGCTAGCCTCAGGAACTGTCTCACCCCCTTTTTGGTCTTGGGGCTCAGGCAGGCCGCAATTGCTGCAGTCTTGTCAATTTGGGGACGCACCTGCCCATGACCAAAGTGGAAACCCAGATACCGTACTTCCAACTACCCAGTCACACACTTTTTCGGGTTAGCTGTGAAACCCGCATGCCTCAGTGACTCTAGGATGGCCCTCAGGTGTTCTAGGTGCCGCGGCCAATCATTGCTATGTATAATAATGTCATCAAGGTAGGTCACTGCATAGATGGCATGGGGGCGGAGGATCTTGTCCATGAGCCACTGGAACATAGTGGGAGCCCCAAATAACCCAAAAGGAAGTGTGACAAATTGGTGTAATCTGAATGGTGTGGAAAAGGCTGTTTTCTCTTGGGATAGAGGAGTCAAGGGAATCTGCCAATATCCCTTTGTCAAATCCAGTATCGAATAAAAGCGAGCAGCACCTAATTGATTGAGCAACTCATCAATGTGAGGCATTGGGTACGTGCCAAATTTAGACACTGCGTTGACTTTTCTATAGTCCACACAGAACCAGACCAACCCATCAGTCTTGGGAACCAGGACCACCGGGCTGTTCCAGTCACTGTGGGACTCCTCGATTATGCCCATTTTGAGCAAGGCTTTGAGTTCGTCTTGAACCAACTTTTTTGTGTTCAGGTAAGTGGTATGGGCAGCTACGCACCACCACTCCTGGGGGTGTTTCAATGTGGTGTTCTATGAGGTGGGTGCAGCCAGGAAGGGGCGAGAACACATCAGAAAATTCCGTTTGCAACCTGGCAACCTTAGTGAGTTGGGCTGGTGAGAGGTGGTCTCCACAGGGGACTGGAGCAGTTTGAGTAGTTACTTTTGTTTTTACCTCCAGCCCCAGCCCTACCTTCTCCGGAACTACCAATGCTAATGCCACAGGGACCCCCTTGTTCCAATGTTTTAGTAGGTTGAGGTGGTATATTTGTAGTGCCCCGCCCCTCTCTGTTCGCCTCACCTCATAGTTGACGTTCCCGATTCGCCATGTGACCTCAAAGGGCCCTTGCCACTTGACGACCAATTTGGAGCTCAATGTGGGCAATAATACAAGCACTTCATCTCCCGGGGTAAACACTCTAAGGCACACGCCCCTGTTGTACAGCCAGGCTTGACGTTCTTGTGCCTGCCGTAAATTCTCTTGGGTTAAGTGCATGAGAGTGTGGAGCTTTGCACACAGGTTGAGAACATACTGAATTTCATTTTTACTAGTTGAAGGTCCCTCCTCCCACTTTTCCCACAGCACGTCCAAAATGCTGCGAGGCTTACGCCTATATAACAATTTGAATGGTAAGAACCCCGTGGAGGCTTGTGGGACCTCTCATACTGCAAATAACAGGGGCTCGAGCCATTTATCCTAATTATGTGCATCTTTGCTTACAAAATTCTGAATTAGATTTTTAAGTGTTTGCTTGAACCGCTCCACTAAGCCATCTGTTTGTGGGTGATAAACGCTGGTGCAGATGGAGTTGATTCCCAATAACCCATATTCCCTGGCCCCGCCCTCCATTCGCAAACTGATGTTTGGCCACACCCCCACTACCACAGACTAATACTATAGTTACTTATCTTCATGTATACTTGGAAATGCAAGTATATCAAAAGTTAACCAGTGTATTTCTCTTCAGTGATACTTAGACATGCTAAGACATTAGCGCCAAACTGTATTTCTAAACTGTATTTATGAGTATACCTGTAGTAAACATAGATAAACTTGTAGTCTACATGAATTAACATTTTGCACATGTTGTATGTTGATCTCTGTGTTTTCTAGTCATAGACTATGTTCGACTCTTTGTGTACATGTGATTATCCTAAAATGTGTGTCTGTATCAACCATTGGTTTTTCCAACATGTCCACAAAAGTGATTTAATTCAGCAGAATACTCCTGAATCTCACAGTACACTTTGTCTCAAGGCGTTTTCTGTTTAAAGAAAAAAGCCTAAACCTCTGTGAACAAAAGAAAAGCCTTGTCTCTAATTGAAGTATGCTTTAACTCTACTCCATTTCCCAGTGTGCCAAACGTCAATCTGGCTTTATCCTCACTGTCAGTATTGCTCCTAATGGATTTTCTCTGCCTGAATAATAACAATAATGTTCATTGTTGTCTATAATCCGTCTCCCAGTGCAATCACTTACCAGTTTCACAAAGTGGCAGGTGATTAGATTTCCCTCCAATGTATAGCTCTAATACCGATGCCCTTCGGCTATGATTATCCAGTGTAAGTCATTGCTCATCATTAACAAGAGGTTGTGCGAGAAGTTATGATGGTAGAGGGGGTTTAATGTGCACTGGGACTGAGATGTTAATAGTGTTGGTCTTGGTGTTTGCCAGTAAGCCCTGAAGCAAAAGTGAAAGATGCCATTTTGAGGCACACATGAAATGTGTGGATAGAAAGTGCTTCAAACATTGTGCATCATAGAACAGTCAAGTCAAAGTCCCTTCCATGCCAGGATCTGGTCTTCCCAGGCACTCTCCTGTCCCAGTAAAACAGAGAAGCACATTATTTCAACACTCAGGGCAAAATTTACTATTTGGTTTCACCGTCTATCAGAATTTGTGCAAGATTTTGCGGAAGTGCTAAGTCTAAAGAGATTGTGAATCACTTTTTAATATTTTTTTGGGTGTTCAAAAATGTTCAACTGATTTTCTTGCATTATTTTAATGTTATTTTATATTTTCCAGTATCTGTAGGTTCTAACTAAAGCACCACTTATTTTCACAACACTGCATACCTACAAAATCACATTTAACAGCTAAAATTATTATTATTATTGTTAGTAGTAGTAGTAGTAGTAGTAGTCGTCTCAACATTTAATCACTGATGCATTTAAATTTGAGTAAATCTGATTTAAATTACAACCCCAATTCCAAAAAAGTTGGGACACTTTGTAAAACATAAATAAAAACCAAATGTGAAGATTTGCAAATCATGGAAGCCCTATATTTCATTGAAAATAGTACAAAGACAACATATCAAATGTTGAAACTGAGAAACTTTGTTTTTTGAAAAATATACGGTAATTTTGAATTTGATGTCAGCAACACATTTCAGAAAAGTTGGGAGAGGGGCAACAAAAGAATGAAAAAGATGTGTAATGCTAAAAAAAAACCTAATTAGGTTAATTGGGAACAGGTCAGTAAGATGATTGGGTATAAAAAGAGCTTCCCAGAGAGGTGGAGTCTCTCAGAAGTAAAGACGGGGAGGGGTTCACCATGCTGTGAAAGACTGCATGGGCAAACAGTGCAACAATTTAAGAATAACATTCCTCAGTGTAAAACTGCAAAGAATTTGGGGATCACATCATCTATGGTCCATAATATCATTAAAAGATTCAAAGAATCTGGAGAAATCTCTGTATGCGAGAGACAAGGCTGAAAACTGACATTGGATGCCTGTGATCTTCAGGCCCTCAGGAGACACTGCATTAAAAGCAGACACGTGTCTGTAGTGGAAATCACTGTATGGGCTCAGGAACACTTCAGAAAACCATCGTCTGTGAAAACACTTCATTACTGCATCCATAAATGCAAGTTAAAACCAGATATAAATAACATCCAGAAACCCCGCCCCCTTGTCTGGGCCCGAGCTCTTTTACGATGGACTGAGGCGAAGTGGAAAACTGTCCCGAGGTCTGACGAATCAAAAGTAGAAATTCTTTTGAGAAATCATGGACCCCACGTCCTCCAGGCTAAAGAGGAGAGGGACCATCCGGCTTGTTATCAGTGCACAGCTCAAAAGCCAGCATCTGTGATGGTATGGGGGGGCGTTAGTGCACATGACATGGGTAGCTTGTACATCTGGGAAGGCATCATTAATGCTGAATGATATAAACATGTTTCAGAGCAAAAATGCTGCCATCCAGACAAAATCTTGCTCAGCAAAGGCCTTCCTTTTTTCAGCAAGACAACACCAAACCGCTTTCTGCACATATTAACACTGTATGGCTCCGTAGTAAAAGAGTTGGGGTGCTAAACTGGCCTGCTGCAGTCCAGACCTGTCTCCCATTTAAAACATTTGGTGTATTATGAAACACAAAATATGACAAAAGAGACCCCGAACTGTTGAGCAACTGAAATTGTATATCAGGCAAGAATTGGGACAACATTTCTCTTTCAAAACTACAGCAGTTGGTCTCCTCAGTTCCCAAACGTTTACAGAGTGTTGTTAAAAGTAGAGGTGATGCAACACAGTGGTAAACATGCCCCGTCCCAACTTTTTTGAAATGTGTTGCTGATATAAAATTCAAAATGAGCAGATACTTTTCAAAAAGCAATAAGATTTCTCAGATTCAACATTTGAACATTTGACAACATATGTTGTCTTTGTACTATTTTCAATGAAATCTAGGGTTTCCAAGATTTGCAAAATATCGCATTCTGTTTTTATCTACAGTTTACACAGTGTCTCAACTTTTTTGGAATTGGGTCATATATTGGAAACTCAATACTGTTCTTTTGATATAATATTAAATTCCTTTACATAATTCCCAAACACTAAATGCATGAAAGCATGATCTACTGAAGTACTTCAAGCATTTATTAGAAACAGCCAAGCAATGTTGTTATTAAAAACCACTTTGGAGGAACAAAACAAGCACTCTCTGAGTAAACTGGGATCAGGCTGATGTGGTTTTGGAAGAGAATAGGATGAATTGTGTTTACAAGGGAAAACAGAGTGTTATGTCTTTAAATACCACCGTGCCACCAACTGGAATCATATTGGTACCCTAATGGAACTCTGTGGTTCTTTGTGGCTCTGTATGTGTGGAATCCAGGCCAAATTGGTGAAACACCTAATTCGACCAGCTCTAGTAGGTGTGTCATGAAGAAACATCTCCAAACCTTGCTGAACTGGAGATATAGGACCAGAGCTTGGCTTGACTGACCTTTTTGTTTCAGCAGCCTTCGGTAACGTCAAGCAGAACCAATCTTCCTGATGAGCAACTTCAATGCAAAACCATGATCAATTTGTAAATCTTGGACATGATGATTGGAAAAGAAGTTTGTCCTGAATATAATGTTGGAAACAAAGTGTTCCTGCTACCAACACAGCGAAGTTGTTTTGTAGTGAGGACACACACAGCTGTTTTGAACCTTCTTGCTGTGAGCTGACAGCATGCATACCCATGCATACGGTACATTATGCAATTAGATTATATTTGCAATCTCCAGGAGCTGTGTAATGTCTCATCTCATCATCTCTAGCTGCTTTATCCTTCTACAGGGTCGCAGGCAAGCTGGAGCCTATCCCAGCTGACTACGGGCGAAAGGCGGGGTACACCCTGGACAAGTCGCCAGGTCATCACAGGGCTGACACATACAGTGGTGCTTGAAAGTTTGTGAACCCTTTAGAGTTTTCTATATTTCTGCATAAATATGACCTAAAACATCATCAGATTTTCACACAAGTCCTAAAAGTAGATAAAGAGAACCCAGTTAAACAAATGAGACAAACATATTATACTTGGTCATTTATTTATTGAGGAAAATGATCCAATATTACATATCTGTTAGTGGCAAAAGTATGTGAACCTTTGCTTTCAGTACCTGATGTGATCCCCCTGTGCAGCAATAACTGCAACTAAACGTTTCCGGTAACTGTTGATCAGTCCTGCACACCGGCTTGGAGGAATTTTAGCCCGTTCCTCTGTACACAACAGCTTCAACTCTGGGATGTTGGTGGGTTTCCTCACATGAACTGCTCGCTTCAGGTCCTTCCACAACATTTCCATTGGATTAAGGTCAGGACTTTGACTTGGCCATTCCAAAATGTTAACTTTATTCTTCTTTAACCATTCTTTGGTAGAACGACTTGTGCGCTTAGGGTCATTGTCTTGCTGCATGACCCACCTTCTCTTGAGATTCAGTTCATGAACAGATGTCCTGACATTTTCCTTTAGAATTCGGTGGTATCATTCAGAATTCATTGTTCCATCAATGATGGCAAGCCATCCTGGCCCAGATGCAGCAAAACAGGCCCAAACCATGACACTACCACCACCATGTTTCACAGATGGGATAAGGTTCTTAGGCTGGAATGCAGTGTTTTCCTTCCTCCAAACATAACGCTTCTCATTTAACCCAAAATTTCCATTTTGGTCTCATCTGTCCACAAAACATTTTTCCAATAGCCTTCTGACTTGTCCACATGACCTTTAGCAAACTGCAGATGAGCAGCAATGTTCTTTTTGGAGAGCAGTGGCTTTCTCCTTGCAACCCTGCCATGCACACCATTGTTGTTCAGTGTTCTCCTGATGGTGGACTCATGAACATTAACATTAGCCAATGTGAGAAAGGCCTTCAGTTGCTTAGAAGTTACCCTGGGGTCCTTTGTGACCTCACTGACTATTACACGCCTTGCTCTTGGAGTGATCTGTGTTGGTCGACCACTCCTGGGGAGGGTAACAATGGTATTGAATTTCCTCCATTTGTACACAATCTGTCTGACTGTGGATTGGTGAAGTCCAAACTCTTTAGAGATGGTTTTGTAACCTTTTCCAGCCTGATGAGCATCAACAATAATTTTTCTGAGGTCCTCAGAAATCTCCTTTGTTCGTGC